>NW_027280825.1:0-299553 GCF_046629955.1 Centroberyx affinis
TTAACTAAGGTATTAATTTATATATTATTTAATAGTCATCTTTATAAACTATTAAATAATGTATAAATTAATACCTTAGTTAACATGAACACCATTAGTAAATGATTACCAGACACATTAGTTAACTGTTAATTAAGGGTTAGTTAATGCTTAATAAGCATTAACTAACCCTTAATTAACAGTTAACTAATGTGTAATTTACTCATTTACTAAATGCACATGAGCAACTGCATTAGTTAATGTTGTTATACATGCTTGCTGATAATGTTAACTAATGTGTTTGCTAACATGGATTAACAGTGACATTAACAAAGATGAGTCCACTGACCCATTGCTTTCTAGTGTTTGCTGCAGTGTTTGCTTTTCCAAGACGAATGTAAAGATTCTGCTGCTATTTTTGTGCTACATTTTTACTGAGAGATCTTTACTCAAACGCATCTCATTGTTTGGAAGTAGCATGTGACCCCGAACTGCGTGGAAGATCAAAGTTAGACCTTCTGGCTCCTGTTCCTGTCTCTTAAGAACCTATCCAGTCGGTGAAACATGGCCGACCGCATCCTGTGCCTGTGATAAAACGCCGCAGTAATGAGAGCGGTCGTCATCACCGTGGCTCTGGCTCCGAGTGGAGGCAGCGCTGACAGAGATTACCTTTGAGGTCCTTGTTTGAAGTTTTTGTCTTTCATCCCCATCCCCCCCCCCACCAGCTACCGCTCATTTGGCCGGACTACAGCCCAGATCTTTGAGCTTACTCCGCCCGATGTTTCTAAAAACATGCCGTCTCTGTCCAGGACCGCCGGGATCCGCGAAGACTTTCAGGAAGTCTCTGAGGAGGGCCCAGCCAATCCAAGAGGAGGACGAGGAGGATCCGGGAGACGAGGGCTCGCGCGGGGACGGAGGGATGGAAGCAGCCGTCCTCAGCAGAGACAGTATAGAGCCAGAGGGTGAGTCTGGGAGAACAGTGCTACTGATTACATATTGATCAATTACATTTCCCCTGATATGCTTTGCATTAGAGAAGTTGCACCCTGCCTATATACACACACACCCAGATTTGATCTTTTTTCAGTTCAGCAGTGTTATATTTATGCTTTCCACGTGTGTGTCGGTTTCTTGATGTCAATGAAGACTTGGCAGTGGGGTCGGGGCCAGCCGTGACCATGGACAGTCTGGGTTTGGACACCCTGGAGGAAGAAGAGGAGAAAGCCAGGTTCTTTGCACATCTGGAGGCCGGGGCTTCATCCACTATAGATTACTCCAAGTTGAACAGAGAGCTGGACTCCACGAGTTCCACCATGGGCACCACCCTCAGGTATCGCCGTTTGTTCTCAAACTTTGTCCCTGCTGGCCACCGTACACTCTTCTCTGACCACGAGCAAATCAAGTCGAAGCGAAACAATTAGGGCTGGGTATCGCCACTGATTTCCCAATTCGATTCGATTTCCGATTTGATTTGATTCGAGTCAATATCGATTCGGTTAGGGATATTTCAGGGATATTTGCTTGGATATGAAAGAGATTCTCAGAGAACTAATGCTGTAAATTGTACAAGGAACCCTCTAACCTGGTGCATTATTAAAAATATTAATGTTTACATTAAGAATTGACCCCAAAGCAGTTACATTAATGTACTTTTTATTTAACATGACCAACACACTACAGCAGTCAACACGAGTTGCACAAGTTGTGCAATTCTACAGACTCTACAGGCATATATTGGGCATATATTAGAAGATCGATCTCGGGATTCGATATCAGATCATTCAAATGAAGATCGATTTGGATTTGGAAAAATTGATTTTTTAAACCCAGCCCTAGAAACAATGTCTTCGAAAAACAGGCTCCTGATTGGCTGCCTGTTATGTTGCTCTACACAATGTGGTAGCATGTAAACTTCTCTTTCTTCCCTGTCTGGATATTTCTCTAGCCTAACCTTTGTTTGAAACTTAGTTATTCCCATGTGGTATGCCACTTCATGTTGAATTACAAGATTAATCCACTGTATAAGTACGTGAGCATTTGTATAAAAAATGTATATTAGTTATTTTGGCCAGTCTCTGCTGCAGTGTCTTTGCTACTGCTGTGCCCGTGAAGGTCAGTGTTGCGTCTGTAACGTAATGAGGATGGATGAGGATGGATTTACTTTCTCCAGGAAAGCAGAGGAGGCAGCGGTGCAGAGCGAGGATGATCAAAAGGAGGGCAGAGTCATGGAGACTGACAGGAACTCTCCAGGTAAGAGAAAATCTCTCTCTCTCTCTCTCTCTCTCGCTCTCTCGCGCTCTCTCTCTCATATCATAGTATTTCTCTCCGCATTTGCAGGCTCTCCACACTATAGTGAAGATTTTGAAGATGAGGGGAGTGGGAAAGAGCCACTGGAGGAGGAGGAGGAGGTCAGTTGCTGGAGTCTGTAGTGATTGCACCCAGAAAACGGAGGGTTCTTCAAGGGGTTCTTTGGTTGGGGTAGTCGTTCTATATAGAACCATAATAACCATCCAACCACCAACCACCATTTGTTAAAATAAATCAGTGTGGTTCTTTTGATACTGCTGATTTGAAGCATTTCATTTGAGCATGGTGCGATAGAGAACCTTTCTAAAATGGTTCTTTATAGCACCACAAGTGTTCTATTATGGCACAGGCCTAAACCATTTTACTATGTAGAACCTTTTGTGTTAAGAGTGTATAGTGAGTAAGCAGTGAGGGTGTCTGATTGTAATTACATTTGAAATTGGTCTACGATTAGTTGTAAGTTCTATAAGAAGAGGTGGTTAATGCTATACAGCATTTCAAACTCTAGATCCTCTGGTTTTCAAATGCTTTGTTGATGATGTCGTTGAGGCATCATGCATGAAGCTGTACCATGGTGCATGTTAAAATGAATGTCATTGTTTGTCTGATTATTTAAATTGTGGTGGATGTCTTACTACATGGGTCAGTAGTTCATTTCATGATTTCCGCTGTTTTTCAGAAGCCTAAAACGTCTCCCATGCTTGCCAAAGGTAAAAAAAAAGGAAGAAATTCTCTAATTTTCTGTGAGGCATTACATCTTTCAGTCAAAGAGAGTGAATGTATATGTGGTGTAGGGTTTGACCGATATGGGTTTTGGAAGGCCGATACAGCTATTTCTTGGATTTAAGCTGCTGATAGCCAATATTTTATGAACATTAAATTTGACCATTTTCATCACAGAAAATTCCCCACCATTACCAGTATTCAGTGTTTCCCCCCAAAATGTGAAACCACTTCTAGACCATGGGACACTAAAACTCTCCATTTAAAACCAGGTTAATAATGATAATAATAGAACACATTCATGCATAATTGTGTGAAATCAGGGTAATATTGATCAATATGTAATCAATCAAACTGCATCATATCCATCATATTAGAGGTGGACGACACTGACTGGACCAGATCCCATTTTTTAATAAAAGGCCAATGTCAACCTATATCTGTCTAACCCTAATGTGGAACATGTCGGGAAGCTGGTTTCTCTGACCTAAGTATTGTCTCAGTTTCTCTTCATGATTCGTTGGACTTGACTGGTGGAGAAGACAGAAAGAAGGACCCAGCAGGCTCACTGGACAAAGGTAACACTGATACAAATGATAAACCGAGTGATGAATGTTTTCTAACAACATACTTGTCTTGTCTCATTGCAAATCCAGCACAGTCTCATATTCTTATTTGTTGCATATTGCATATACAGTGAAAGGCAAGAGTATTTCTGCAGAGGTGATTATCAAATCAAAGAATTCCAAAGTCAACACTGTGGTCTTTCCAAGTTGTCTTGGAGATGATGAGCTTCTCAAGAACGCAAGAACAGAGAACATTGTTAGAGTTTTAGATGGACTGAAGAACAGAGAATATCTTTACAGTTGTAGTTCAAACCAAAAAACAGAGAATATCTTTACAGTTTGAGATGGACTGAAGAACAGAGAACATCTTTGCAGTTTGAGATGGACTGAAGAACAGAGAACATCTTTGCAGTTTGAGATGGACTGAAGAACAGAGAACATCTTTGCAGTTTGAGATGAAGAACAGAAACATCTTAACAGTTTGAGATGGACTGAAGAACAGAGAACATCTTTCCAGTTGTAGATGGACCCAAGAACAGAACATTTCTATAGTTTGAGATGGGCTGAAGAACAGAGAACATCTTTACCGTTGTCGATGGACCCAAGAATAGAGAACATTTCTATAGTTTGAGACAGGCTGAAGAACAGAGACCATCTGTACAGTTTGAGTTGGTCTGAGTGCTTGAGGTTGCAGTGAAGACACATGGCTGTTCATTTCCCCAGATGATTTAATCATCACTCTACTATAGACTGTACTATACACTATAGCGCTGTTTCAATGTGATGTGTTATCTCTACATTTTTCTCTGTCTCAGTATGTTCTACTGCTGTTATTTTGCATGCCTTCATAACGCTGTAACACATTTATGCTTTTCATTCACGCACTTCTCCTTAATATGTTCTAGTATTTACATTGTTAGTTGCATGGTTATGGCTATTGCTATTAGCTGCTGCAGTGACCCAGTTTCCCCCCGGGGATGATGAAAAGTTCATAATATTTTGTTGTTCATAGTGAAGTATACAGTAAGGCTCTTTTCTGTACAGGCCAGTCCTATGTGCAGAGTGGAGGCAGTGAGATGGAGGCCCTGCAGGAGGCCTACAGGCAGCTCAGCCATGCTGTGGATGGTTCAGACAGCCACAGCCACCATTATTCAGCCCTGGAGAGGAGAGGGAGGAGCAGCGGGCCTCTATCCCCTCCCTCCCCTCCCCAACACGCCAGGCAAACACTCCAACCAGCTTCTACTACCGAGTCAGGTCAGATGCTAACAATCATAACAAAAACAGGGGGATGATGCATTTTTGGGGTTTAAAAAATTACATTGATTAGCCTAATGAGGCTGCTGTACTTAAGTGATGTTGAACTTCGGTAGTTTGGGTTGTGTAGCTTCCTCCATGATAAAACCCCCAAATCAGCGATTCTCTGTTGTCTGTTGCTCCGGTAGAGGAGAATTGTGTTTTTTTTTCTCTCTCCATTCACTGCCATTGCATGGAAGAACAGGTCTGAAAATCACATTTCTAGCACATAAACGCAAACAAATGATTCTACAATATATATATTAAAAAAAATAGTCATGTTGCTGAATTGTGGTTAAGGGAATCGCTTTCTTTGTGCTTATTAAACCTTTCAGTTTGAACAAGTGGAACAAACTTCTGCCGATGGAACGAAGAAAATAGTATGTTTACCAGTAATTGTAAATAGGTGAAAAAAGGTGTGAGACAGGACTTTAACAAAGCAGATTCTGCCAATATATGAAAAACGTTTTTTTTTCGCCCAGGTATCACATTTACATGTGCTGACCTAAAACAACCTAAAAAAGGTTACTTGTGTAACCCGGTTATGAAGGGAATTCTCTGGACATGTAAATATAGCCAATGAGAGCAACAATAAAATAAACTTTGATTTCTAGATCACCAAAAATTACAGCAACCAAAACTAAGAAGTGTAAGGACAGGGCTTTAGTGCCCTTAAAATATTACTGTAACATAGTAGAATAGTAGCTATGAAGAGAGATAAAAGGGATTTTTTTGGTGCAATACAATGAATGCCAGGAATTTTAGACAATCACAAGAAAGTCATATTAAATCCCACTTAATACAATTTTTTGCACCAATAAATAATTTCACAAGATTGATGCTTTGTGAACCATTGTGAATAAAATCAGATTTTTAACCTCTGACTATACTCCTATTAGTTACTTTATTTGGCATCCAGACACAAGAGGCATGGAAAGGAGAGAACAGTTTTGTCAGTAGACAATCTAAAGTGAAAAGGAGAGATTTTTTTTTTAGATCAGGATAATCTGAATGATCAGAATGATATATATGTTTAAGAAACTGGTCCTGTATGAATTTGTTTGTGTGTTTATTCAGAGCTGCCCACTGCAGAGGAGCTGATGAGACCCATCAGACCAGAGGAGGACCACATCAGAGGCTTTACCCTCCAGGCCATCAGGTTAGGCTGCAAATCCTTATTTGTAATTGTCTCCTACAGTGAAAGCAGAACAGTGGTCTCTGTTGTTGGTTTGCTCATTGGCTCGGTTTGTTCGCTGGTTCGTCTGACCATCACACACAATTTGTCAGACTCTTGGATTTGTAAATTGGGAGAAAATGAAAGGCTGGAAGCGTTCTAGCATGGTTTCCTTTTTCGATTTTCTGATCACAGTGGCGTAGAACTCGACCCAGGCAAGACATCCAGGTCCTTGGAAAGGAGCTCCCCAGAGTCAAATCCTAATCGACCAGGCAAGGCTGACTTTGCTGCGGGGACGATGGGGTCCCGGAGGTCGACTAGCCCCCCGTTCTGCTCCCCAGACCCTCCTCACCAGGACCTGACATGGAGCATCAGAAAGGAAGTGGAGAGGCTGATGCAGGATCAAGATAAACCCTTTCCCGTCGCGTCCACTCAGGCAGACAAAACTAAGAAACAACAGGTGAGGGGAAACTTATTTCCGTGGTTTTTCATTGAGGTGCACCGATACCAGTTCCTCATAACCGATGGGAGTAGCGAACATTAAAGGGAAAGTCCACCACAAAATAGGAATTGAGTCATTACCCACATGGCCATCGAAACTCCATTGAAGTTCATAGGACCACCAAAAGTTGTCAATGTCCATGACAATATGTCGGCATTGTAGTTCATAACTATATAATACTAAATGCCAGTTTACAACTGAAAAAAGTGTTTTAGTGTGGAGTTACTCTTTAAAGATAAAAACAGCTTATAAGGAATAGGTTAGAAATGAAAGAACAGCTTATAAGGAATTGGTAAACAGTTACACAAAAGCTTAGTCAGAATAAGATAACAGATAAAAAACAGCTTATTTAGAATAGGTTAACATATAAAGAACAGTATAACAGCATTTATAGCAGCAACACAAATAGCAGCATTTCAACATTTTTACATGTCAGGAGAAGATAAAGGTTTTATATTTTGCCAAAGTGCATGTCATTTAAGTATTAATATCAGGAAGGCTTCATTTGCCAATCCAAGTACAAGTACTGGGAAGCTGGATCATCGCTGATCCCAGTACTGCTAGTTTTTTCTTTACCAACGCTTCCAACACGATTCAGTCAAGTGTTTTGTTTTATTCCATGTTTGTTGCATGTTTTTTTTAATAAAGAACGCATGCTGCAACCTTCAGTATTAGTTACGTAAATCTTTCCCCAGGCTCCCCGTGGCTCCACCATGAGTCACCCCTCTACATCTTCGGCGAGGAGGCCCACTGCGGCTCCCGTGAGAGGTAGAAGAGCGGAGGGTAGATCAACAGTGGCCTCCAGGTTGTCGGGACCGAATAGACCTGCCGCCGCCGCCAAACCCCCCTCTCCGCCTCGCCAGGCCCTGCAGCACAGCCCCAAACCCACAAAGAGCCAAGACAGTACCTACTACAAACATACAGGTTAGTGCCACTCACACACTTGGTAGTCATCAAATAGTTCGGATAATTTCTAAACTAGAACTATACTCCGTCTACCTCCTATCCTCAGTTGGGCTATATGGTTGGCTGTTCAGATCAGTGGTGATGTTTGATTTCCAGAGCCAGGTGTGAACGTGAGCAGTGAGCTGGTAGCATCGGTCCAGTCCTTTGCCGCCTTCCTCCAACACCAGATTGACACCAGCAGTCTTCAGGATACCACAGTTACCCAAGAAGTCAGAGGGAATCAGGAAACCAGACTTACACATCTTACAGAGAAAAATGTAATGTTATTAAGAAAAAACGTTTTTATACACATTAAGTATTTGATTTCCGATGTATGGAAGCCCATTTCCGCCAGTGTGATGAAAAAAAACGGTCCTGTAAGTCATTATAATGAGAAACTTTCTCAAAATAATGACTTGGTATCTCAAAATAACGAGTTAGTATCTCAAAGATACTAAGTCATTATTTTGAGAAAGTGTCTCATTATTCTGAGATACCAAGTCATTATTTTGAGAAAGTTTCTCATTATTCTAAGACACCAAGTCATTATTTTGAGAAAGTTTCTCATTATGTTGAGAAAGTTTCTCATTATGTTGAGAAAGTTTCTCATTATGTTGAGAAAGTTACTCATTATGTTGAGAAAGTTACTCATTATTTTGAGATACGAAGTCATTATTTTAAGAAAGTGTCTCATTATTCTGAGATACCAAGTCATTATTTTGAGAAAGTTTCTCATTATTTTGAGATACTAAGTAATTACTTTGAGAAAGTTTCTCATTATTTTGAGATACTAAGTAATTACTTTGAGAAAGTTTCTCATTAGTTTGAGATAGTAAGTCATTATTTTGAGAAAGTTTCTCATTATAATGACTTACAGCACCGTTTTTTTTTTTCATCACACTGGCGGAAATGGGCTTCCATACCTATGTATTATGGTTCGTCTACAGTGTTTTGTCTCTTGACTTGGACTTGATGTTTTTTTTTTCTTTTTTCAGTTGTGTATATGTGTATACACAAGTGTAATATCTATCTGCATTTTGATATTTTGGCTAAATTTTTATAGATTTAATTTAGTGAACTCATTTAGTTACTCTATTAACTATAAGCTAATAAGACTAGCATTGGCTAACTGACTACTGCAACATTAAGTGGCTATTACACTCCCATCTGATAATCACTATTTTGGTGAAGCTAATATAACATACATGAATCTCCTCAGCATATCCATCATTGACTGTCTGACCAACACCCTGCGCTGCTTAAGAGCTGCAATGCATTATGGTTGATGTAGTTCACTAACACACTTTCAATGCATTAAATGGGCATGAAGAAACATTTTTCTGCCCTGTAGCAACCTCAATCCATAATCCATCTGATGTCAACCTCTCCATGTCTTGACTGCTAGAGGGAGGAGGAGC
This sequence comes from Centroberyx affinis, assembly GCF_046629955.1. NCBI lineage: Eukaryota > Metazoa > Chordata > Actinopteri > Beryciformes > Berycidae > Centroberyx > Centroberyx affinis. The sequence continues at coordinate 8,908 of NW_027280825.1, forward strand.
GCTCTCAGGTCAGCGGGCTGAGAGTCCAGCTGGCCCAGAAGGAGAAGGAGCTGCAGCTAATGCAGCAGCACAAAGAGGAGCTCAACTCACTCAGACAGCAAAATTACGTGTTGCAGAGCCAGGTACACACACACAAACACACACACACACAGCACTAGTCCCTTTCAAAACATGTTTCAAAACCAATCATTCTTGTTGCCAGAACAAAGACCTTTTTACCTTTTTTTGGACATGTTTTATGTTTTGATATGTTTTATGACAAACTATAGTATGACATGATATTCTGTTGAAGCCATAGAATATGACTTGTTACAGCAGTAAAACAACGCACTAAGAATTCCATATTTGTTCAGTAAGTTACTTATTTTCTGCATTAAAGGCCCTTCACATATATAACACTCTGTTATTCCCTCACTTTAACTTTTGCAAACAGATTTAACTGAATGGAACCAAAATAACAACCTGGCAAATCTAATGTAACCATTCTATAACATTCTACTATGACATACTGTCCTAGAATATGTTTTACTATGACATACTGTACTATATTATGATATACTATACTGTACTATGACATACTATACTATACTATACTATACTATACTAAACTGTGACATTCTATGCTGTACTATGACATACTGTCCTAGAATATGTTTTACTATGACATACTATACTGTACTATGACATACTGTCCTAAACTATATTTTACTATGACATACTATACTATACTATGACATACTATACTGTACTATGACATACTGTCCTAGAATATATTTTACTATAACATACTATACTGTACTATGACATACTGTCCTAGAATATATTTTACTATGATATACTATACTATACTATACTATACTATACTATACTTTACTATACTATACTGTACTATGACATACTGTCCTAGAATATATTTTACTATGATATACTATACTATACTGTACTTTACTATACTATACTATACTATACTATACTGTACTATGACATACTATCCTAGAATGTATTTTACTATGACATACTATACTATACTATGACACAATACTGTACTATGACATACTGTTGAAGAATATATTTTACTTGACATACTATACTATACTGTGACATACTGTACTATGTAAATTGAATATTCTTTGGAATAATGTCCTAGAATATATTTTACTATGACTTACTGTACTGTGATACACTATGACATACTGTATTATATGAAGACATGGTGTGCTATGACACACTATTGAGCCGAGAACCTTCACAATAGAGGGCCTATGTTCCAAGACCATGTTTTTGTTGTTCGTTTCCGTTATGCATCTGTGTTGCCATGGCGCTACAGATATCTATATTTGCTTGTCTGCTTTTGTGAGTTGTAGGAAGAGAGGGAGAGATGTTTTTCAGTCCAGAGAGGTGTTTTATGAAAGCTTCACCGCGCACAAGGGTTTATTGAATCTTAAAGTAAATGTTCAGGGTTTCATATACAGTTTGAACAAACTCCACCTTTTGAATTCAGTTTGACGGTCAAAACTCCTCTGGAAGGGACCAACATGCTTTTATTTTGTTCATCCGTTAAATGAAATGTCTCAAGTATCATCTCAGACACCACTGGTCTGCTTTTGACAGAATTTGGAGGGATGACGCATCTTTACACTGTATTCCAGCATTTAAAAATGACAGAGAGTCTAATGGAGGCACTCAAATTTAAGGTCACAATTTCTTGATATCTCAGACACCGCTGGTCCGATTTTGATGAAACTTGCAGGGATGATGCATTTTGGCACTGTGTTCTGATGAACCTTGGAGGGATGATGTATGTTGTCACTGATTGGCCCAGCGGTGCCTGCGTCCTGGTGGGGGACAACATATTTACTGTTGCCTTTGAAAATATAGCCCCTCCCATCTTTATTTTAACAGCAATACATCCATGTGTAACAAACGTCCTATTCTGTAATCCTCAGCTGCGGAGTGCAGAGGAAGCCAGCCAGAAGAGGAGACGGGCTGAGGCCACAGACCCTGTAACCGAGGAAAAACTCAAAGTGATCGATAAAGAAATGCAGGAGCAGGAGACCCTCATAAAGGGTTACCAGCAGGTCTGTTTCCCTGCATGTTTGTCTCTCTGTCGGACTGCTCATCTCTGTCTTTTTCATCTGTCTGCGGCTATGTGTTGTCTTCTCTCGCTCTTCAAGTTGTCAAATAAGTTTCCCAATATCTATCTCCACACTCTGTTTCTCCGTTCGGAATTGTAGAGTTAGTTACTTTGCATTAGATCAGTGATTCTCAACCTTTTTCATATCAAGGACCCCCTCAAGGACCCCTGGTGGTCCACGGACCCCATGTTGAGAACCACTGCTTTAGATCAGCAGTGACTGGGTTCTTTTGAATCCCAGGCAGGTTTCATTGCAGGTTTTAGACTGACACCCCTGAAGCTGTGGAGTAAAAGTCTCCTAACTAAAATAACAAGTGCAAATCTGCTCAGTAGTGTGTGGCTTTGATGCATAATCAGTGTTGCAGTGTAGTAAAATAGTGATCCATGACAGTAATCATAGAGCCAGTCTCACAAGATAGTGATCTGTCCCCCCTAGACATCATCCAGCCACGATCAGTAGCGATTAGAGCTTGGTCATTTCATGCCACATGCGTAAAATAATACTAATAAAACCATATTCCCTGCCCGTGGTCAGGGAGGAACCTCCACCATGTCAGAGATGGATGACACTGACCGGTCGATATCCAATTTTTAATTGAAAGCCATTATCAGCAAACCAATATCAGGCAACTGATATATTCTAATTGCCTGGGTCCAGACCTTTGAATCCGCCCACTCCACCAGTTGACTGGTTCTGGTCTGGCATCGTGACATGAAACAGCGGTTTCTCGGCTGAAAAATGATCGGTCCAATGAGCGCCGGGGGGGGGGACTAACGATTAGCCAATCAGCACCACAGGCGGGACTAACACTGTTGTCAAGCTGCGCGCTGGAACCAAGGAGGAGTAATAACAACAATGGCGACCGCTATAGACAAGATAGACGCTGCTATCGAGGCTGTTCTCAATCGAAAAAAGTACAAATTACTTTGAAATCCGGAATACTTTGTTTTTACTTCGCTCCGTGTTGTCAAAGATGCTCTAACCGTCTCTGGTGTTGTCATGGCTACGCATCAGCGTCGACTTAAAATGACGTTAGATTCAGGCGGATACGTCAGTTAGTGATTGGTTAGGGAAAATCGAATCCCCCTCCCCCACGGAAATCGGTTAGAGTGGAGGCAATGTCAGACTGAAGATGGAAATGGAGTGTAACGAGTCGACAATTCTGTCTGATATCAGGCAAATATTCTAACCCTAGACTGTAATAGGCGCAGCTCAGCATTGAAGCTAATTCAGTCCCTCAGCCCCCTACTCAGAGCTGTGCACTCTTCCCATTTATCTGCATAGCACAAGTATCCTCTCTTTGCTCAGATGAAGGTGATTAATATTCTGTTTGTGTGTATGTGTACCCATGCTAGCAGTATTTTGATGTGTATAATAGTGATGTTTAATAAACACCTCAGGGTTTTGTTATGAGAGGCCATGTAGGACCAAATTAAAAATTTGTAGTACACACACACACATACACGCATACTACTAAATACTCATACACAGCTGCTTATATTTCATTGTCTCAGCTGCACAATTTGCATTTCGTCTCTCGTGCCTTATTAGTGTTTTTAACGTGTGCAAATAAACTGAACTAAAACTAAGACGTGTCACAGGAGAACGAGAAGCTGTACCTGCAGATGAAGGCTCAGCAGGCCAAGAACAAAGCCAACGAGGAAGCCATGTTTGCCGAAAACCAGAGGCTGCTGAACGAGCTGTCCTTGACAAAGTGAGTACAGTGAAAGTGTGCCCAGCTGTCTTATTTGCGAATGCATCCTTAAATGTTTTTTTTTTTTTTTGTTTTTTTTTAAAAGGTATTTGAAATGAAATCTGTCGCTCAAGGCAAGATATTTTCTGTTCTCCCAGTATCTAACCTTTCTATCACCTTTCACCAGAGGGAAGTTGAACAAGAGCCCAAGGACTGTGGGGAACGTTTGCTTAACGGATCACACTCAGCGCATTACAGAGTTGTTGGCTCAAATGGATACACTACAGGCAAGTAGTGGCACTTAAATTCCAATTACGCGGAAGCTCGCCTTTAGCTGCCTCGCTGATTTTTTAGTGTTGTTGGGGTTTTTTTTTGTGTGCAGAAAAATGAGGCCAAGCTGTCGGAGGAGACTCACAGGCTGAAGCAAGAAAAGCAGGCCCTCGACGTAGACCTCCAGCTGACGAAGAAGGAGCGAGACCTGGCTAAAGCCCAGGCTGTCTCCACCTCAGGTTAGATTTAGAGCAGTGATTCTCAACCTTTTTCATGTCAAGGACCCCTAATTTAGTTCACATTAGGGGCACGGACCCCCATTTGATGAGATTTTGTCTCTCAAACCCAAATCTGAGAATATTTTTACTGTTTGATGTGATTTTGTCCAGAATTCCATGACTATCTGTATTGTAGGTAGAGAGATAACCGAGAAACTATGATCAGAACAGTCATTCTTCTACATTCTCTAATTGTGATAACTTCTGGTAAATTAAAAAATGCTGAAGTTTAACAATTCATCAATTTGCTGGGGACCCCCTGGAACCCCCTCAAGGACCCCTGGTGGTCCCCGGACCCCACGTTGAGAACCACCGATTTAGAGGAACTAGAGGGGGTGGACAAAATAGCAGAATAACATAACATAGTGGTGGATCTGTAAGGTTATGACACCATCTACAGGGAGTCATTTGGTATAATAATTGTTCTGCATGGTCATAACAGCCAAGGAATATGAGGCCGTTTTACCAGTCCAGGAGCACCCTAGGGTACAAACACCGGTTCCCTCATGATGTTCACATATTCCAAGATCATAATGCCCCCATACACAATGCTGGTGTCATCAACCGCAGGATGAAGTCAAACTCCTTTCATGGCTTCCCCAAACAACAGATCTAAACATCACTGAACCATTATGGGAAGTAGATTTCCACTTCCTTCATCCCTCACAGAACTGCAGGCTTTCCTTCTCGAAGGAAGGTCCGGCATCCCACTAGACACAGCTCAGGACTTGATGACAGCACTACAAACAGGTAGACAGATCTGGGACAGATTCTAAGGAGAAGGGAGTATACTCGCCAAGTTTGCCGTGGGTACAAGAGTCTTACACGGTACGCTACATGGCTGAAATTATACAGCTAGTGACAGATAGACACAGAGAGTGAATTCGCCTATTTCAGCCACATCCATTGCTGACAGGTATAATGAAGCGCACAGCCATAGACAAACATTGGCAGTAGAATGGGCCGTACCGAAGAGCTCAGTGACTTTCAACAGCGGCACCGCCATGTCAGCTCGTCAAATTTCTGCCCCGCTGTAAGTGCTGTTAATTGCGAAGTGGAAACGTCTAGGAGCAACAACAGCTCAGGCGCAAAGTGGTGCCGAAGTGCGTCGCACGTACAAATCCTCGGTCCTCGGTCACAGCGCTCGCTACCGAGTTCCGGAATGTCTCCGGAAGCAAAGTTATCAGAAGGACTGTTCGTCGCAGCCGCACAAAAGCCTAATATCACCATACGACACCATAGACTGGAGCAGTGGACAGGCATTCTCTGGAGTGATAAATCAATCCGTGTAACGTTCGTTCTTTTCATATTCAATTGAGAATCCAAATTCGGAAAATGAAAAAACGAGTTGTTATTTCGTAATTTGTTCATGAATCTGATACCAAAAAACAAATAGCGGTTTGTTTTTCGTACTTTCGATTTTATGCTCAGATCTAAAATAGGAAATGAAAAAACGGGCCACGGGCCGAACTTGATTTTGATATTTAATTTGTCCGATTTGTGTGACCCGGAAGTTATTGACTTCTTCGTGTGTTGCACTTGATAAGCTTGCGGCAAATTCGCCAACAGTACGTGTTTTTAGACGAAGCTACAATACCTGGAAGATCCTGCCGATTCTTTCGGTTGTCATGTCGTCTCCCTTTACAGTTAAGCGTTTAGTTCCTCTGAACAAGATGAAACTCTCCACGATTGATCGTCAAGGCTAGCAAAACTGAATCAAGCTAACGAGACAGTAACTTCCGGGTCACACAAATCGGACAAATTAAATATCAAAATCAAGTTCAGCCCGTGGCCCGTTTTTTCATTTCCTATTTTTGACTTGAGCATGAAATCGAAAGTACGAACAACAAACCGTTACTTGTTTTTTTGGTATCAGATTCATAAACTAATAACGAAATAACAAATCGTTTTTTCATTTTCCAATTTTGGATTCTCAATTGAATATGAAAAGAATGAATGATACACAGATTTAAATCACACTTCACCATCTGATATCTGAGTCTGGGTTTGGCGGATGCCAGGAGAACACTACCTGCCCGACTGCATAATGCCAACTGTAAAGGTTGGTGGAGGAGGAATAATGGTCTGAGGCTGTTACCCATGGTTCAGGCTCAGCCCCTTTGTTCCAGTGAAGGGAAAGCATACAGTGACATTTTTGGTTATGCTATTATTCTCGGTTAATAACTCTGTCTCTCACATTCTCCCAGAGACCTTAAGCCAGACACCAGCCGAGCTGCAGCACCTTTCATTCCAAAATAGCTGCTCCTCATAAATGGAACATAGCTTGCAGTGGTCAGTCCTCTGTCTTGAATATGACTCAACATGAGAGCTGACATTTTGAAGCCTCGATTTTTGGGACACTGGCACATCCCAAGGCTGTCAAACCTCTGACTTGTGTTGAAGCCGTCACCAGCACCTTCAAACCACACTCAGTAATAACCTTGTCATATCCCATCTTTGTCTGTTAAGCCCACCTGTACTACTTTAAAGCAGTTGCTAAGTTACCTGCTTCAGCTTCACCCCAATGTCATTGAATGGGATTGATAATAGTTATTAAGCTACAGTAGATGCGTACTGTCTTTCCCATTTGTAGACCAAATTCAAATACACCCTTTCTGCTTGTGGTAACAGTATTGAGTGCTGACTGGCACACTGAACTGACTCCCCTTCGGAAAGGGACGCATGGGGAAATATATATGACAAATGCACAAAAGAATCACTTTGAAAACTCCTGAATAAGTGATCTTTGGTTTATCACCACCTCTGAATCTGCCAGGCGATAAGAGCTTCGAGATGCGCGTTCAGGAGGACAGGCACCGGGAGGAGGTGGCCGCCCTGAAGAAGAAGCTCCAGTGGTTCGCCGAGAACCAGGAGCTGCTGGACCGGGACGCCGCCAGGCTGAAGGCGGCCACAGCCGAGACACACCAGCTCAAGGAACAGGTAGGGCTTAGAAACGTAGAAGGGTAGGGTAGAAACGTACTGGAAGTGTCATACGTACGCTCTCAAACACACCAACTGTTGTCAATGTCTCAATTTACACTGGAATTATCATGTGGTGCTTCAAACCACCTTGATGCATCTGCCCTGAATCATTCATGGTTTTAATCAGGGTGTTCCTCCTGACAAGCAGGTCATTGGAAGCCAAGCCTGGATGAGGAAACGTTAATTAACAAAAATCCAAAATGTCCCTATGATACAGGACTGCAAACTAAGCAGTGGTGGAAGAAGTACTCTGATCTTTTACTTCAGGAAAAGTAGTTAGCTAGTTTGAACTACTTTATATACAGTTAGCTAGTTTAGTCCAGTGGTTCCCAACCTAGGGGTCGGGCCCCTCCAAAGGGTCAACAGATAAATCTGAGGGGTCGTGAGATGATTAATGGGAGAGGAAAGAAGAAAAAACAAAGTTCTGATACACAAATTTCAGTTTTTGGACTTTTTCTCTAATCTTTGATTTTTGCTGAAATATTGGATCATTTGAACATTTATTGAAATGAAACCATGTGAGGTTTAGAGGGAAAAATCACTATTTGGTGGAGCTGTTAACAACTCATAGACATCTGAAATGTGACCCGACTACACACTGCTTTTTGTAAGACGTCAAAAGCCAAAAAGGTTGGAAACCACTGGTTTCATCTTTAACAATGTGTTGTATTTTAAAAGCTTGTTATATTATCCATTGTGTCAAATCTCCATCTGAAAAGTAACTAAAGCTGTCAAATAAATGTAGTGGAGTAGAAAGTACAATATTTCCCTCTGAAATGTAGTGGAGTGGAAGTATAAAGTAGCATCAAATGGAAATACTCAAGTAAAGTACAAGTATCTCAAAATTGTACTTAAGTACAGTACTTGAGTAAATGTACTTAGTTGCTTTCCACCACTGAAACTAAGCATGTAAATTAGTTAGTAGCATACAATCGTTCAGATCTATGGTCAAAATGTGAAAGAGACGGTCTGCAGTACAGTCCATGGAACAGAAAATATATAGCAACGTTACTCATTGCGGGGTAGAAACACTAGTCTAGGTGCCAGTCTGCTGATGCTTCCACTCTGCTGCCTGCAGCGCGTCATTGAAGCATCAAATTAGGAGCATTAAACGACTCGTCAATTATCCTTTAGGCCTCAGGACATACTGACTCCTGCTGCAGACACAAACTGAAAGAGCCATTCACTTCTGGATGCTACAGCTAAGAAATAAAGAAACAAGCCTCTGCAACTGCAGTGGATACACAGACGTATGTCAGGTGAAAGAGTTTTTGGAGTTTGGAAGGCCTTTTGGTGTCTCAGCGGTTTGACAAATTTAATTAAGTCAAATTTATTTGAAGTGCTTTTTACACAAAGGGGTGACAGTACACTTCACACATGCAATGAGAACAATAAACAAAGGCAGCAAAGCGGAGAATAGACCATTCTTTGATATCAATTAATATTGTTCAGTATATGGAAAATAACAGGTTTGTTCCATTTCAGGTAGAGAAACTGAAAATGGATGTGGGGAAACGAGGCAGTCAGCAACAGAGCAAGACCAAGGAGAGAACTGCAGATGCGAAGAGGATACAGGACCTGGAGCGACAGGTACGCAGTACAGATGGATTTTTTGTTGTTGTTGTTGTTTTTCACCCAAGCAAGCGAGAAAGCTAAGCAAACTCGATAAACTCCCCTCCTCCATCAGGTGAAGGAGCTGGAGCAGACACTGAGGCGTAGACACCCCAACTCCCTGCCCGCTCTGATCCACGCTGCGGCCGCGGCCGGCGGACCGGAGGACCCGGACTCCGCCAAGAAGGCCCCCCCGCCCGGCCGGGTCAGCGTCCTGCTGGAGCGCAGGATCCAGCGTCTGGAGGCGGAGCTGGAAAGCCACGACGAGGAGGCCAATCGCAGCCTGAGGGCCATGGAGCAGCAGTTCCAGAGGATAAAGGTAGAACCAGAGTGAAACCGGTGTGTGGGTTTTCCGATGTTAGCCCGTAGCAGCTGATAACCTCGTAACTGCTGGATAGTGTAATAACTTGTCAAAATGTAATAAAACAGGGTTCCTACGCAGGTCTGGAAAGTCTGGAAAAGTATTAAAAATGAATTTGATCATTTCCAGGTCTTGAATAGTTTGGGAATTTGAAAAAATGCCTGGAAAAGTATGGAAAATGTTGCGGTTCAGGTCCGATACACACATAATTCTAGCTTTTATGTTGTTGTAGAGCCACTTTGAGTCCACAGTTTTTGTTGATGTGAAGAATAATGTTCAGATAGAGGGACGCTCTTATTACCCAGCCGCTGTCAGCATGCATTATATCAAATACCCACCAAAATCAAATCCGGTCAAGAACATAGGGTCTGGGAAAAATATGGAATTTTAAAATGGAAACCGTGTAGGAACCCTGCCAATCATCTCACATATTCTGATATTTGTGGCTGTGAAGAACAATCTTCATCTATACAGTGATATGACCTAGTTAGCAGGGGCAAGATGTCTATCTGCGTAAATCATATTGAACACCAGACAAAATCTTCAAAACAAATCAAGGTCTGGAAAAAGTATGGAATTTTTTAATTGAAAATGTGTAGAAACCCTGTTAAAATGTCCCTTTTTTAAATGGGTAAAGAAATGTAATAAAAACTGTTAATGCAATATATTGTCAGATAATGTAATAACATTGTCAGAAAGTGCTATATATCAACAATTAACAAGCACATACAAACTCTTGACTGACAAATAAACTTCTACATAAAATGTCCTCAAGTTATATACACTAAAACTCAAATATATAAACAAAATTTCAGGTTCTGAGTCTTAGAGTATTGCTTGAGTATTGAAATTAACTGTGTGACAAGAGGGAAAGGAAATAAGAGAAAAAGAAATTGAATTGAAATTGAAATTGAAATTCTAACCAAAAGCAACCTCCTCCCAAAACTGTTTCACAACTCACTGATTATTATGAGGAAACGGAAATAAACTCAAAGCTATTTCCAAAAAAAACCATGACCTGTTGTCTGCCACAGCTCCAAGCACAAGCCGGGCCTTCATCTATTCTGTGTTTTTAGAGAAAGGATGTGGAGTTTCATCACACTCTGCCACCCATTCACCACCCACGTGGTCCTTGGACAGAAATCCATAGTAAAAAAAATGCAACCCTGTTGAAAGTTCCGGAATTTCTGCAGGTGGTAGTAGAGGAGATGGGATCACCAAATTGCCTGTGTGTAAATATACAACTTTAACAAGGATTTATGTGAAAGTAAATGTGATGTGAAACGCAACAAAATGGAAAAATGTTCAAACTGGGTACCAGAGTCTTTCAGTACCGATACTCAATGCAACATTACAGTTATTTTTCATGAAACGGCTAAATTGTTAGATGCAACTTCATTTTAATTATTATTCATATCTACGTAAAATTCATATAAAATTCATTTCAAACTGATATCTGATTAAATCGGAACATATTTGCAAACGTGAAAGTATTTAATAAAATTAGGAACTAGAGAACAAAAACTGTAATCTTTGGTTTCATACACTCTATATTTGAACTTCGCCACTGATATTAAATGGGAGACTGAGTTTTCTTTTTATGCATCTGTAGCTTTGTGTCATAATGTATTGTATATCCCGTTTTTTTCTATGCCTTGAAAATCCTATAAATAAACATTAAAAAAAAAAATGGGAGGCTTCTGGCTGTCTAGGGAGAGTAGTGAATGAATAACACTGCTAATACTGGGCAGACTCTCCAAGGGCATGAGACTAAAACATCAAAATATTGAAATTTAGTGGTATTCTTCTGTAAGGCAATGACATGTTTTCCAGCTGGACACTGTGTTTTCCCATCTTTTTCCACCATACCAATCAGTTCTGACCCAAACCTCGTCAGCTGCTTCACTATGGAGCTACTTAAGTCCCAAAAGCACCCAAAGCATATTTTACGAACATATTAACTGGATATTTTAAGGATCTGTTTTCAGAAATGAATCATTACAGGAAGATTCTGTGCAGGTTAAGAATGCTCCTCCATCGTAACGGCGCCCCTCTGTCCCCATTTATCCCTATTTACCAAATCCTCCATTTACTTTTCTCATCTTTTTCGAATTATGTCATTTCCTTTTTCCAACCTGGCCTCAATGGCCAGTGTAGAGCCTTGAAGAAGCACACTGATCTCCCATCTAGCTTGAGGTAGTCTCAGAGGTCTAATGGCACCGTGTGCTGTATATAGCAATTGAGATATCATTTGTGAAACGAAGGCTAAAATGGTTTGGGAAATTGAAGATGGGGAAATAATTCACAGAAGTACGCGTGTGGGTGTGTGTCGTGTGAAGCTCCGTTACGAGCAGCAGATCTCAGAGCTGGAGCAGCAGCTCGTCCAGAAGCGGCAGCTGGAGGCCGGAAGCTCCGGGTCTCAGTCCGAGCCGTGGGAGTCGCAGGTTCGAACCCTGGAGGAGGAACTGCAGCGGGCGAAGGAAACCCACCGGAACCAAGAAAAATCCCTCCAGGACCAGATCCAGGCTCTCCAGCAGCAGCTCAACGACAAGGTTCGTACTAGAGTGCTAGAAAGTGTCAAGTTCCCACAACTATTTTGGGTAACTTTTCCATCAGCATGCTCTTTGTTAAACAATACCATGAGATTGGGAAATGTGGGTCTGATTGATCTAGACCTTTTAATAGATTTTTTTAGTCTTTTTATTTTACAAATGGTATACAAATGACAATACAATTTTGCAATATATTCACCCTGCCCCCCCCCCCACAAGTCATTCTCCAACAAAGCCCCACCCCTATTGCACCATTGTTTCATCTTTAGTCAATAGTAGTTAAGCAAAACCAGACTAGTAATACAATTTACAATATATACTTGATGTACACTGAGAGAATATATCAAGACATATATAAATCTGAACTAAAATAAGATAATAAAATTTTAAAAAAATATATAAATAATAAAAAAAATATATATATATATATATATACATATATACGTATACATACACATATATACACATATACATATACATATACATATACATACATACATACACACACATTAAAAAAAATACTATATATATATAAATAGATCAAATAAAGTGAAAATTAAAAGTATTTCTAAGGGAGGAAGTGGTCGATTCATGGGGTATTAATGGTTGAAATCTTAGAAGCATCTATCTTCTCTTTGTGATTGGGTAAAAGCAGTGGGCAAAAATGAAATTGGATTTGCCCCTGTAAACCTATGCAAAACCCGCCCCCCCCCCCTTCCCCCCCGCAGGCCCAGCCCAGTCCGTCCCGGCACCAGCGTCAGGCCGAGGCGGCGTCCGGCGTCCGGATCGAGCGGCTGACCCAGGAGCTCGCCGCCAAGACCCGAACCGTCCAGGAGCTGAACCGCACCGTGGACAGGCTGCAGAAGGAGAGGAGGAACATGTTATCCGGTCCCGCCCCGCGACAACAAGAAGCCCGCCCCGGGGACGCCAAGCGGCAGCCGGCCCCGTCCAAGGGCCCCGCGCCGGCCGAGGAAGAGACGTTTCCCGCCACGCAGTGCGAGAAGGCCTACCAGCCCACCGCATTCACAGGTAGGGGTGTGCACAGTGTTTTTAAATGACACCACAAGCCTTCTAGTGGGTTGTGTACAAAATTCAACTTTGTTCCTCATGAACAAATAATCAAATATCCCATTTTAATGCTCAGAACTAATGAGGGTCGTCCTTAATCTCAGTCCAAGAAAGCACATTAGCCCAAACCATTTTAAAGAGTTGAATTGGCTCCCTGTTGAAGGTAGAATTCAACAGTTAAAACTAAAAATGATTTTACAAGGTCTATGTCCAAATTATTTCACCGGGTATTTTCAGTATGTTCGGGACTCTCATGGCCTGAATACGAGGGCTAGTGTATCTAACCTGAAACAACCCAATCTAAAAAGCAAAGTAGGGAGAAGTACATTTCTCTACACGGGGGGGAGGAGTGGAATAAAATCCCAAACGAAATGAAATAAACTGAAAAAATGGATGCAGAGTAAATTATTTGTTTATTTGTTTATTTGTTTATTTGTTTATTTAAGGATCCCCATTAGCTGATGCCGTGGCAATCAGCTAATCTTCCTGGGGTCCACACCTGACATACTGTACATAACACATACATGATAAACATTGAATGACATTAATATACACTAAATTACATCAATATACATTAATATAAAAAAAGATGCAAAAAATGGATTCATATACAATTCAAAGCCAGTCAACACTGAAACATACATTTAGGTGGAATACTAATTAAAAATCAATATAGATAATATAAAAAAAAAAAAAAAATGAGAATAATACAACCCTGAGTAACCCTGAGTAGTACAATGCTTAGTAAGTTAGTATAGTGAAACATCTTTTCTAGGACAGTTTGGACTGGTTTCTGAACTTTTTTTTAAAAATTATTTTCATGATGTATAATATTGATGTTTTTATTAGGTGTTTTAGTGTAAAAATGGGATATTAGTAGCATATACATGTCACTCCCTTTTCCTGCCTGCCTCCTAGCCTAGACCTCAGAACCGCAATGGAAATGAGTCACTTAAGTAGGCATGGGACGATATGAAAATTTCATGTCACGATTATCCTGGCCAAACTAATTGCGATTCACGATATTATCCCGATAATCATCAAAATATGCTTAAAACTCTTAAAATGGCACTAAAACATACTGGAATCACTTTACCTTAAGTAACTTTATTGCGATATCCTGATGAATTTTAGTACCGCATGCACATTTGTATATTGCGTTTGAATTTATCGAATAAAGCCAATCAATCGAAGAAGCGTTCCTTTTCACAGGGAGCCATATCACGGAGGTGCTGCAGGAGAACGAGGCTCTGAGGCGGCGTCTGGAGCTGCTGGAGCTGCAGAATGAGCAGGAGAAGGAAGCGTTGAAAGTGTCCGCCGCGCAGGCCCGGGACGAGCTAGGCCGGTACGTACAGGGGGCGGACAGATGCCTTCGGAACAGCTTCAGTCCTCCTTTGAAGGCTGTCATCCAGTCCTGTTAAACTGTGGTACTGTCTGAGGCTGTAATTTTGTGTCCATCTGTCCCTGTTGGTGAGCTTCCACTTGGTCCCCGCTGTTCCTTTTTGCCGAAACAGTTTGTCTGTGTTCGGCATGCTGTCATAATTTTCTAGGCTGGCCATCGCTACACAACTACACATTACACACACCCGTTTGTCCTCTTTGGATCTGTTCACGTTGCTTTGAAAACTCGCATAGCAAAGATTGTCGGAGCTCTTTTAAATTGACATTCAGCTTACTGACCTGTGTAGCTGCTTTTGTATTTTTGATTTAGTTACTTCAAAGTCATTTTCCATTGTTTTGTCCATCCCCTATGCATGGACACACATACAAAATCATATGCCTGTCTATGCCCATGCAGACAGACACACACACACACACACACATACACACACACACACACACACAACCTCCAGTTTGACTTTATTGTAATATAAAAAGTCATTTGTCTTTTTCATCAACCGATACACACGCCGGGTTCCTGTTTTATCCGGGCAGAATCAAATAACGAGGAGTTCATATGAATTTATTGAAGCAAAATCTCCAGCTTCAACACTGAGAGCGGCTCACTCTTCTGAGTTTTAGGCCTAGGTGTGTTTCCCTGTCGAGCCTGCATTCTAATGCTTAAATGTGCTAAACTTGGGCTCAATAAAGAGTCAAAAAGATTTTGAGCTTGTAAAAAAAAAAAAGCTTGTGAAATGATTTTTGCAAATAATTTGAGACTTGCAGTTGTATATCACCGTTTGTGAACGTGTGAAAACATTTTGCATGAATGTATTTGAATGTGTGAATGTGTAAAAAAAAAGATTTACGCAAACAAAACTAATGTGTAAATGTGTAGAAAAGGTTTGTAGTTTTGTGAATGTGTAAATAACATTTGTGGACAAACGATTTCAAATGTGAGGTTGCAAAAAAACAAAATCCGAGTAAACAGATGAAGCATCAGAACACTGAGGTCGTGCACGCCATCAGCTGATTGGCTATCAGTTGTCCAATCCAAGCTGACTCTCATCACCAAGGGTTAGGGTTAGCGCCAGTAGTGCTATAATGGTCCAATCTCCTTTGACGTAAGTGTCTCTGACTGAAATATAGTTTTGTGAATGTGTAATGAAAAGATTCAGAGCAGCAAACTCCGGGTCCCAGAAGACGCATCGGCAGCACTCATCATGACAAACTTTTTTAATCAATCCAATTAAAACAATGGCTTCTCTATAAAGAGCAGGGGAAATTAACTTCAGGGTTCCAAACCCAATCATCATTTCCAGTTTCAGAGCTGATTACAGTTATAAAACACTTAGTATTTGTCGCATAGCACAAGATACAGAACAACAGTCGTGAAGTTTTACCCTGCTCACTAAAATTCATTTTGTTTAGTAATTATGTCATGGATTATATCAGGGTTTCTCAAATGTTTTAATATCAAGGATCCCCAAATAGTCCCAAATTGGACCATAGACCATTTCCTCAGATTTCACCTGAGGGATTATTTTTGTTGTTGTTGATTTAGTGTTGTACTATATAACTGTCTGCACTGTACCTGGGGAGGTGATAGTGGTGAGAGTGAAACATAGGATATAACAATAGTCATTCTGATACATTCTCTATTTAGGATACTGAATTAAATTAGAGCGAAATTAAACTATTCCTCATTTTGCTGGAGACCCCCAATGGAACCCCCCTGAAGGACCCCTGGTTATCCCTGGACCTCACTTTGAGAACCTTACATTATAAACTACTTTAATATTAAGGTTCAGCTGTTAACTCACCTCCTCCTTGGCTTTATAGCGGGATAAACACAAAACATTTTACCGCAGGACACGGATGTGATCTCTTCTCAGGCTAAAGGAGCGTTCTGCCGAGCAGCTGTCCTCCGCGAGGGCCGAACACCTCGGGGTGCTGGACCGCCTGCGGGCCGCCCACGCCCTGGAGCACTCCTCCTCCAGGGTGGCCGAGCTCACCAACACGGTCAACGCTCAGGAGGTACGGGGTCTTAGAAGATTAACGAAGACGAACGCATCGTTTTTTTTACACGCTGACCGGTGTGTTCTTTTTCGCATTTGCCTACAGATCACGGTGAAGCATTTGCGAGAGCAGGTGAAGGAGCTGCAGGGGGCCAAAGATGCGCTAACGATATCCAAGATCCGAGAGGACACTCTGCAAAATCAGGTATCCGGGGGGGGGGTGTCCATCTGTCTGTCAAACCTGGACAACAAATGATGAACAAACATGATAATCTCAGGTGATATCTCACACACCACCGGTCTGATTTTGACAAAAGTTTGCACAGAAAAAGAAAATACACTGATTAGACTGATGGAAGTACTACAATTAAAGGTCTTAAAATCTTTGAAAGGCCGTAAGTCCTACACCGTATGTCCGATTGACATGAAATTTGCTCCACACATCCAGCTACCCTTACACATGACACCGATCCCACCTCCGGACTGGCAGCACCACCACTGTGAGAGCCGGCTGCGACACAATGGGTGTGAGTCACGGATTACTAAAAGTCCATTCAAACAGCTTTTCCACAGAACAGGCTTTGGAGAAGGCAATCTGAAAAGCTCAGGGAAAAATCCTTTGACAAGAAACATTGTCTCCTGTCTCTCTATGACCTGAAAGGAAATATAACGGAGAGAAGTCCTAATTGCACCGGGCAGTGCGGCACAAGAGCTGTCTAGGCCCGGTGACCATGGTAACGGAAGCGGAGACCGCCGCATCAAAATTCAAAAGTCTGTACTCGGTATAAAGTATTCTCAGTGCATGTCAGATTTTGTTTACAGCTGCAGGGGTTGATTTATTTCTTGGAAGATTCATCGGCGGCACGGCAGAATATTCTGTACTGTGGGACTTTCTGAGACGTCTCGTGGACAAGCTGCAGTGGAAAGAGGACTATCAACAAGGACGGTGGAAAACCCGAGGGAGAGGCTTCTCTTGTCATTACGCTTGGTACTGGATGTAACGGCTGAGCACCCAAGGGATCAAGGAGCAAGAACGAGGTGTATTCAGTGCTTGGAGGATTACGGGAAAAGAAAGAAGGAACTGCAAATGAGAAGAAAACAAAAGAAGAAATGGCAAGTGCCAAAGCAGAACAGAAAATAATACCGTGGAAAGCCTGCAGGAGAGTGCTGAGAGACTCCACTAAAGCCTTTTTGAGGAAGCTTTATGGTTGCATTTGCCTTTGGATGCATACTTTGAGTTTATGCAGTAATGTGACTTGTGAATTTGTTTTTCTTTTTTCTTTTTTTCTTTTTTCTCTCTTTTTTTCTTTTCCTTTTGAGAGACACTTTTTTTTCAACTGAAGTTTTGCAGACTGTGGAAAATGAAAGTGTGTGTGTGTGTGTGCCTGCCTGGGATTGTGCGACAGCCACTGGTAATTGGCCATAATGTTTATAAGAATCATAGTTATAGTATAGCCACAGACTAACCTAACTATAACCTAACACACTATTTTAAATGAGACTTCCACAGAGAGAAAATGCATTAGTCTCGGGTGTGTCATGCCAGATCTAGGTTGTTGAAAATGTCCCGGAAAACGATTTCTTGAAAAGAGCTCCATTTGCTGAGGTTTTATCTACACACTAAGTTGGGTTCGAGTGTCTCTAAAGAAAGACATTTTCACATCTTCATTTATAACATTGTGTCATTTTCCTCTCCTTTGTGTAGCTGGCCAGGCTTCTGGAGGAGCTGAAACAAGCTAAAGACGCCCACAGCCCGGAGCTGAAACACTTACGCAGCCTGGAGAGGAAGATCCTCAACATGGAGCTCAGACACCAACAGAGGGAGAAAGAGCTGCAGCAGGTACACATGAAAAGCCCTCTAGAAAGATATTACAGAAAAAAACACTCATCGAAATCTCATCACTTTCGCTCATGGAAATGTGGTTCAAGGTCATGGAGAGGTCGACACGGTGAAAATATGTATGAAGTAGGGTTTGACCAATACATGAGGTTGGATATCAGCCAGTCATATCCCAGCCATATGCCACGATGGTCGAAATGAGGTTTCAGAGGCTTTTCCACTCTGACAAGAATACTTTTTGGGGATTTTTTTTGGCATGAAAATGGTCAAATTTAGCAATATTGAATATTGGCACAAAATATTGTCTATTTGCATCTTCAGTCTGAATTCAGTGTGTGGTCAGGATGCCAAAATGTTGACTTTGTTGCCAATACCAGCCCAGGTTTTACTATTTAAGTTCTAAAATGACACTAAGGCATGAAATCAACATTGCAATACAAAAATGTGACCATACGTATCGTGGGGCAGAAAAATAAATTGCGATATTAAATACATTTTATTTTGCTGTAGTAATGAGATGCTTGACCATCACAGTTTCACAAGCTCTCCATTCAAATTATATTATTGTCACTATTTTAAATTGTTGTTTACATTCTAGCGAGCCAATTCCATCGCTAGAAAGATTTGTGTCTCGGAAATAAACAGAATCCTGCACAGACTTTGTTGCCGTTGAACTTTTATTTGTTGGTTTTAGTGGTTGTATCGAATCGTGTATGGAATTGTATCGTGAGATAAGCGTATCGTCTCATCCCTACTGGTTATACTGAAAAAACAGTTGAGTAATGAGCTCCTCCTCTTCCTCCCAGGCGATCAGCGGCTCGCGGCAGGCGGTGGAGGCGGACCAGCAGCCGGAGGTGGATCGCTGGAGGCGCCTGGCCCAGGAGAAGAGCAGGGAGCTGGAGGCTTTCCGCCTGGAGCTGGACTCCATCCTGGACGTCCTGCGACAGCTGCACAAACAGGGAGTGGTCCTGCCAGCTCCTGACCCCCCCGCCACCGCCACCGCCACCGCCCCTTTCCCCTGGAAGAGGTGACACGCGCACTAGGTTTGGACCGATATGGGTTTTCGTAAGCTTTTTTTTTCGAACGGAAGCGTCTGCTAAATGATATTTTGTTGCCGTGTTCAATATCTTGGAATTTGACTATTTTCATGTCAAAAAAATCCCCCAAATTCCAGGTGTTCAGTGTTTCCCATGGAATATTAAAACTCTCCATTGAAACTCAGGATAATAATAAGAAATACATATCCTTACATACTTGTTGCATTGTTTCATAATGTGGCATTAGAATCAATTCAGGTTAAAGGCTTCCTGTAGATGTTGGATTGATCTATTCTACAATAACTATGTAATAAATCAAACTGCATCATATCCATCATATTGGAGGTGGACCACACTGACTGGACCAGATCCCAGTTTTAATAAAAAGGACAATATCTGCCAATATATCAACAAACAAACATATCGTTCTAACCCTAGCACACACACTGACAGATACATGCACACACACACACAGCAATAAAGTAATTTCATCTTTCAGAGTTCTGTAGAAATATTTACAACCATGAATCTCTGATCAAAAACCACAAGCTTTTTTCTTTTCCAAGTAACCCATCACTTGTTTTTTCATCCACAGACCTGTCTTATTTTTGTAATGCATCTTTTCTAGATAATAACTCAATTTATTGTATTTAATTAAATAATGGAAAATAAATTAAGTGTTTTTACTCTCATCAATTGTGTTTAAGTGTGTGCTGTATTTGTGAATTGGTTTGCCTCTAAAACAGCATGTACTTTAACCCCAATCCAGAGATTTCAAGTCAGAGGTTTTAAAGGATAAGGCTGGTGTTTTTAAATACGTTTCTTATGAAAATAACAAAATCAACAATGCGTTTGCTCTACTCCCGTTACTTTCTGACTTCCCACGTTCCCTTTTTAGCCGTCAACCCGGAAGTCATTGGCTCCAATTGTAAGCTAAAAACCTTTAAATCCAGCTCACAAAGACATAGTTTCCATTTTAAAAATCGCTAACTGTTACCATGAAAAGTCAGGCTGTTGTTGTTATTACCAAATCAAATTCAAATGGGAACAAATTCTTCATTACGCTGGGGGACTATTTTCGGTGCTACGGAACTACTTTCCTGAGATCGCAAACGTGTTTACAGCCGGCTTATTAAGTTGTTTGAGGAAAAAGTCCACTGGCCCGGTGCATCGTGATGATGAAATATGCTGTTTTTAATCATTTTTTTAATACAATGGAGTTCTATGGCTGCTGGGACATGGCTTCATTGGGCACCGGCTACATGGACTAAACAAAATCATTGCTGATTTTGTTATTTTCATAGGATTTGTTGACAGTAAGAAATGCATTAAAAAACACCAGCCTTATCCTTTAAGGTAGACCAAAGCTGTACTTTACCAGTTCCTCACTAACCAGTCACATTTCCTCTTTTAATAATCTGTTGCTTACCTCTCCTGCTTTCTACTTTCTTCTACTCTACTCGTCTTGTGCATCCCAAAGCCACCCCATTTCTCATAGTTGCACTTGTAGTCGCACTTCGCAAATTTGAAGGACTCAGCCATTGTTGGTGAGTCCAGCTTTTCCAGCTTTCTCTGCTCACTGCTGTTTAGGAGACACCGTTAAGACTCTTAAGATTTAAATTCTTAAATCTTCTTAATTTTCTTAGATCTTAAATTTGGATTTGTCACTTCCTATGTAGAAAAGATTTCCCCACCTGTGAACACACCGACACCAGAATTTAATTTGGGTACATATGGTGAATCAATGATGTCTCAATTAGTCCCACTTTGTGATTTAGGCTGATAAGACAGATGGAATTTTACACAAAACTGTTGCCTAGTGCAGCTTTAACAGCCTCTTCAGTAGATCTCCCTTCACTCTAGTCAGGGATTCTAATCAGGCTAGCCAATGATGTCAAACGATGGAATATAAATCCCCTCTCAGCTGCCATTTATTTCCATTCAGCTTTCCTATTCTGACTTTGAGTCTGGAGCTGCTGAATAATGCATTAGCTCTCTAGCAATTTGGTGTTCAACTGGGGGTATTAGTGTTTTATTAACTCATCACAACATAGCCAGTGGTCAAAAACAATGTTTTAAAGTTGCCTGTAGCTACTGATAATATAATCATTTGACAAAATATTATAATCCCTCGGCATGGGTTGAAAATGTAATAAAACCTGTTTGGTGTAAGAAAGTACTGGATAAGGATCATTACATTATTACATTAGCCAGGGATTACCTAATAATTGGTGTGACATTTTTAACGGATGATGTAATAATGTTGACTAACAATGTAATAATTCAAATTAAATCAATTATTCACACATATTTAGGCCATATTTCATCATCAGTTACATATATGTCACAAGTAAGGTTTGCTTGAGATGGGAATCTTTCAAGAGAGACCTGAGAACCAAAACATGACAAAGAAAATACAGTTACACACTCCAGCAGTCATCTGGGAATTTATTACAGTTACAGGTTGTATCACACTTTCAACCAGTTTAGAGGAACATTTTTATTACATTCTGACAAGTTATTATATTATGACTCTGATACTACATTATCAGTTGCTACATAGCCTCATGAGGCTGACATGAATTATGCAGAGAATCTGACTCTGCTTCAGCTAAACACAATCTGCCTTCTGAATATAAAAGGAAAAATCGGGTCACCTTAAGCCAGGTTCACACTACCCAACTTTAGGCCCAATTTAGCTGTGTGGCTCTGTACAGACTATAGTGCTCTTCCCATCCCAATGAATCTTCCCATTCACTCTCATCGGTCAAGTCACCATCCAGTGCATCCTCATCTGTCCTCCTTTTACATGTTCTTTTGTTGTTGAATGGTGCTTTGGTGGTTATAGATATTGTGTAATGCGTCATGGAGACACAAGAGTGCATATTGAGAAAGAGCCCAGGTGATTTCACTGACTAACACCTTCCGCCAGAGAGCAGGAACCAATCGGTGAAATCACCTGCTGTAGTGTTTGGAAGGAAAACCTGACTGTTGGCCCTCCATGGCACATGGTTGGACACCACTGGCATATGCTATCGCTCAACATAGTGTATGCTTAAGTGTTAGCATGGGGCACAATAGCCAATGATCTACCGGGGACACTAGCCAGTCATTAGCCAGTGAGAGAGAATAATGGTTTCCTCTGTTTTTGGTGTTAGAAGCTGAATCAGCTGACTCTGGAGCAAAATGCATAATTCTATCCACATTGACTGTATCAACAACATAAATGAACAGTCAAGTTAATTTGAAATCTTTTGAGTTGTCCTACTATCGTTACTGAAGTTTCTTGCTTTTCTGTCACTTTTGTCGGTTCAGGTTCTTAAAGGAATAGTTCACCCAAAAATTCTGTCTTCATCTGCTCACCCTCATGCCAAATGAAACACAGGTGAAATGTGTTAGTCCATATAACACACAGGGAGGCTGCAGCACAACTTGGTAGCAGCCTTCTCCAAAACAACTGAAGTCAATGGGGACCTGTTCTTTAGAGTTCCAAAACAAAAACAGCCAAACAATCACACTGTGAATAGAAAGACCTATACACCATTATTTGTTGCAAATCAATCAGCTGTAGTTAAGATTTGCACTAAATGATGGTGTAAATATACTGTAGGTCTTTTTGGAACTCTGAAGAACTGGTCCCCACTGACTTCAGTTGTTTTGGAGAAGGCTGCTATGGAATTGTGCTGCAGCCTCCCTGTGTGTTATATGGACAAACTTCACCTGTGTTTCAACTGGCATGAGGGGGAGGAGATGAGGACAGAATTTTCATTTTTGGCTGAACTATTCCTTTAATTTGTGTCTAGTGGGCTATCGTCTGGCTGATCCACTCAGTTCCACTGTCTTGATAACAGAATATAATGCACAATAGCTACTATTTGAAGCTATTCAATCTGGTATATGTGTATGGAGGATTGTGGGCAGTATTTTAATTAAACATATTTAAAATAGAATTCTTTTCATTTGTATTTGGCTGGAGTGAAAAACTAAGGTGATGAAAGGTGAAGCACGGCTTCTTGTGACTTATTGCTTAAAGTCTCGTATTGTTTTGTAGTTTGAAAATACAGATTCCATTTATTTTAATTAAATCCATGTCTGAACTGCAATACAATGTAATTTTGATATATCTGATGAGCATTTGGAAAAATTGCAGTTATAGATCACAGCATTTGTCTGTTCATTCCTGTGTTACATAACATCTCAGACATGACCGGTTTGATTTTGATGGAATTTTCGGGTATGAGTTTCCGTTCTGACCTGTAATTTTAGCTCCTCCATTAGACCAAACAGTGTAATGTTTTTAAACACCGGAACACGGTGCTAAAATGCGTCATCTCTCCAAGCTTTTGTCAAAATTGCACCAGTGGTGTGTCGGGTTTGTAATTACAGGGCCCAGCGTTAGGCCAATCGGTGTACTTTGTAACAATGTGTGGCAAGTTTCAAAGTTAGAAATCCAAAGTTAGAAATTTTGATCTTTAATTTTAACGCCCCTGTACGGAAGCGTAATGCATTCACTTGAGAAAAAATAATAAATAATTCAGAATCATTTATTTTTTAAAAGATGCTCTGTTTTTCTGAATTAACGAGATAATTATCTCAGAAAAACAGAGCAGACTAATTTTTTTTCCATGAAAACTTTTCTCCGAATTCTGAGATAATTATCTCGTTAATTCAGAAAAACAGGGCAATTTTTTTTTCAAGTGAATGCATTACGCTTCCGTACCCGTCAGGCTAATCAGTGTATCATTTGTGGTCAATCGGTGTAATTTTTCCCTCCAAGTCTCGTCAAAATCTGTCCATAGTCAGCCCACACACACACACACACACACACCCCCTCCCCCTCGATTCCACCGAGTGAGAGCCAATTGAAATGACAAAGCGACCAGGCTGTGTAATCATCACACCGCATTCGTGACAAACAGTTTGTGGGAGAGGCGGGCTCTCGGCTACTCGGTCACGTAGCGGCCGCTGCCGGCGTGGCCCCGCCCCTCCAGGGTGATTGGCAGCTCGGCCTCGCCCAGCAGCAGCTCGTCCTCCCCCAGCGCCGAGCTCTGCTCCGAGCTCACGAAGTTGGGGATGTGGAAGTGGGCCAGGAGGACGCTTTCCCTCCCCGTCACCGCCGGCTCTCCTTGCAGGACCGTGCCGTCCTCCTCCTCTTCCTCTTCCTCCTCCTCCTCCTCTTCCAGGCCGCCGGGCGTCCTGCGGGGGCGTCCCGGGCCCGATCCCGATCCTCCTCCTCCTCCTCCCCCGGCGTCTCTGGCCCACGGGGCTCCGGCGGCGCCCCGGTCCTCCTCGGTCACGAAACACTGGAAGAGGGAGCGGGACGAGGGGGGCGGGCCGCGGGGGCAGGGGGGCGGGGCCGCGTCGTCGGGGTCGGCGCGCCGGCGGAGGGCGTCGGCGCAGGCGGCCAGGCGGGCCCGCTTCTCACAAGGGTCGCCGCCGCTGGGGGAGAGGGAGAGAGAGAGGGCATGGAGTTGTGGACAAAAAAAATGACATGACTTGGACTGGAGTCAGACTTGAGTCACAGTTTTAATTACTTGAGACTTGACTTGATGCATGAAGAGAAGACTTGAGACTTGACTTGACTTGGGTTCTGGTGCCTTGGGACTTGACTCTGACTTGTACTCTGATGACTTGAAAAGGTTTCTAAAGTCTTGACTTGAGATCTTGTGTTTGTGTAAATGACTTAGATTGAAAGTGATGAGATTTGTTCCAGCAGACGACTGAATTTAAATTCTGTTTTCTGAATTTGTATGGAATGATTGAATTCATTGAAGTTGAAACTGACTATAGAAATCAAACTCATGATGCTCTTACCAAGTTTTTATCCTATTAAAACCATATTGCATTGAAAAGTCCTAGATATTCAGTTTTCTTTAAGATATTAAATTGATACTGGACTCTTGATTTGTTCTGACTTGACTTGCTGTTCTACATTTAGACTTGAGACTTGACATTAATGACATGGACTTGACTTGGTGATCTACATTTAGACTTGGGACTTGACGTGAGACTTGTACCTCAAGACTTGAGACTGACTTGGGACTCCGTGGACTTGGTCTCACCTCTGGTGTGAACACTAGGATTAGACTGACATGAGTTTTTGAACACTGATGCCAAATTTATTTTTGGATTGAAGCTGACAATATTTAGTATCTTTAAGTTTGACCATTTTTCTGCCAAAAAACACCAGTATTGAGTTTTTAACCTAATAATAAACCTAAATAATAAAGCACCTAATAATAACATAATCCAACAGATTTGTGCATTCTTGTGTGGAATCTCAACAAAAACAGGTTAAGGTCTTCCCATAGACAACAGTGTAATATATAAATGATCAAACCGCATGACATCCATGGTATCAGACTGGACCTGACCTGATTTTTAATAAAAGGCCAACATTGGCTGGATATGTCAACAGACTGATATGTCAGTCTGAACCTGGTGTGCGTGCCCGGTGCTGGCTGGGTAAACAGGATCTTTCCTCCTCTGGTGGCTTCAGCTAATCTCAGATTTACTGAGCGGCAGGCAGAGTAAACACTGAGTCTTTGCTTTGGGACGTTCTCATAACCAGAGCTCTTAATACGCCAACAGGACCATGCCAACAGGGTTTATGGGAAATGCGCTCTTAATTTGAAGAGACACTAACAATACCACTGGTGCGAGATAGACTGAAATATTAAGACTTAAATATTGTAGCCTATATATCATGGCAGTTGTGTGGTTTTATCACCGTTTATGTTCTTTCTACATCCAGCCTGCACTAATCATTTATCACTTATTTGGATGTTTCTGCCTGAGCTTTTATATTTTTGTAAAAACATATATAAAAAAAAGAAACTCTAGTTCCATACACATAGAAGTACTGTCACTGTGCAATGAATACACAGCAACCCAGATCCTTAATTAACACACACGCTTCCTTTTTATTATTTTTAATTAAATTCACGGTATTGAGATGCTTTGGTAATATTGTAGTAATGTAGTAGTGCATTCATGCCAATAAAGCCGGGTGAACTGAACTGAACTGAGCTGAGCTGAATAGAATTGAACCGACTCACTCAGGATGTGGAGCTCCAGTCTTGGTCAGAAGAGTGAGGACAAAAAACATAAAGATGACAAAGACAGCCAGGCCGACCCAGAAGCCAATCACTATAGAATCTGCAAAATGAGAAAAGGTTACAGGTGATGGATGGAGATTCACTCAATTTATTCTGCAATGTTAGAACTGAAGACTGAGGAATCCTCTGATAAATTGGAGGAGGAGACTTTATAAATATCAGAGGAAATCGGTAAACGTTTACAGGACTATTAAAGTGATATCATAGGAAGCAAGAAATATAAAGTACAATATGGTCACCATAAACTCATTGGAATATTATACGAATATTATACTGATACCATAGGAGATGAAAGTATCATAAGCTAACTATAAACTCATTATTGAGCATCACAGACACTATAAGAGTAGTCCCTATAGGAATATTGTACATATATTATAATGATACCATAGGAGATAAAAAAAACAATAAGTTCACTATAAATGCATTGAGAATTGAGAGTCACAGACACACTATAAAAGTTTATTGGAATATTATAGGGGAGAGCGGGGCTAGTTGTCACATGGGTAAGTTGTCTCAGTGGCTTTATTTTTGAAACTAAATATTTTACAGCCAAAAGTCCAATTACAAAAATGTTTACTTTCTTAATAAGAGGTTACCTATGTTGTTTACAACAGTCAAAACACAATTTACCTGAAAGTAAATAATGGAAATCTTAGTATTTGTGTTCTTATTTTCTTATAAAGGAATCAAAATAATTAGACATTGTGACACATAAAAGCAAGGGTCAGCTATAACCTGATAATAAATCTGAATGGTTTAGTGAAGCATGTTGTCACAATGTTTTTGGGGCATGGTATCATATCTATCCAAATTGGTTTTTGGGTTAGAAAAAGATCATTGTTTCCTGAATAGATGTTATTTTGGTACTTGAACCCACAAAACTTTGGCTTGTGGTCTCACTGCTGGACCAGCCTCATATACAACCAACTGTCAAATTAAATGTACATTAATATATCATACTGTTAGGAATTGTATCAGAATTTGTGTGAGCATCCCAGGATGGATGAGGGAGGGGTGATTTTACCTGCTGTGTGGGTGTGAAGATGAGATGAAGAGATGAAGTATGTTGTTTTCAATACATGTTTTTCATGTTATTATAGTATATTTACTAATGGGGAAATGGAATCGAATGCACAAACACAGCACACCTGTCTATGTGACAACATGCCCCGTCATGTGTGGCAACATGCCCTGACATGGGGTAAGTTGTCAGAAGTTGTCAAGTGGTATTTCATCAGCAATAAGTTTTTTTTCTTTCAGTAAATTATTCAAAATGTAAAAATGCTATTTTTTTTTTAGAGAAGACCTTAATTAAAATATTGTATGTCAGTTAAGGCAGTGGTTCTCAACGTGGGGTCCGGGGACCACCAGGGGTCCTTGAGGGCGTTCCAGGGGGTCCCCAATGAATTGATGAATTATTAAACTTCACCATTATTTCATTTACAAGAAGTTAACACAGTTATAGAATGCAGAAGAATGACTGTTTTGATCATAGTTTCACTGTTATCTCTCTACCTACAATACAGATAGTCATGGAATTCTGGACAAAATCATATCTAGCAATAACAATATTCTCAGATTTGGGTCTGAGAGACAAAATCTCATCAAATGGGGGTCCGTGGCTCTAATGTGTGTAAAATTAGGGTCCTTGATATGAAAAAGGTTGAGAATCACTGACTTAAGGCACTGGTAAGAAATACACCAATGAGTAAAAAGTGTGACAACATGCCCTGGTCTCCCCTAGTGATGCCCTATTAGATAAATAAAATACCATCCAGTACAATAAAGTCACTATAAACTGACTATTAACATTATAATATAAGCAATTTAGGCTCTGCAGACCAGGTCCAATTCATGTTAAAATTGCATATTCATATTAACCTTTTAATAGCTGCAATCTCAGTTTGTTCACTGTGGGATGTTTGCATAGTCCACAGATCTGCCTAATCATTTCATTAATGACAGTAATAAGGTTATAAAAAAACATGAACGAAGTGGTAAATGAGTTTAATTCCTTTCTTGTAAATGTTGGGCCTAATCTTGCAAATTCCATTAAAAAACATAATGATGGGCAAATAGACGGTGACGGGGGGAAGTAAAGTGTTGCAGTCTTTGTTTCTGGGAGAGGTGAGTGAAAATGAAATTAGATCCATTGTAGCAAAAACCAAAAACAAGACATCAACTGATAGTGATGGGATCAACATGATTATAGTGACTATTGACTGCATAATTAAACCTCTAAGCTACATTTTCAATCTTTCTTTTCATACAGGTATTTTTCCAGACAGAATGAAAATAGCAAAGGTTATTCCACTTTTTAAAAACGGGAGATAAACACAGCTTTACTAACTACAGACCAGTGTCTTTGCTTTCACAATTTTCCAAAAGTGCTTGAAAAACTGTTTGTCCAAAAATTCGATACTTTTATTGAAAAGAATAAATTGAGTGAGAGTCAGTATGGCTTTCGGACAAATCGATCTACAGCTAATTTCTAAGTTACATAGATATGGTGTGAGAGGAGTAGTCCTAAACTGGTTAAGCAGCTATTTAGATAACAGACAACAATATGTACAGTTTGCTGGTAATACATCTGAGTGTATGAAGATTGAATGTGGAGTCCCACAAGGCTCGATCTTGGGGCCTAGACTTTTTTATTTTGTATATCAATGACATATGTGAAGTGTCAAAGATATTGCAGTTTGTTTTGTTTGCAGATGACACCATTTTTTTTTTTAGTTCAGGAGATGAATTAAAAGCCTTAGCAGAAAGCATTGTAAATGAAATGGTCAAACTTAAAAAATGGTTTGATGAAAAGAAGTTATCATTAAATTTGAACAAAACTAAGTTTATGGTTTTTGCTAATCAAAAAAAGGATGAAGTTTTACTGTCTATAGATGGAGTTTATATTGAAAGAGTATTTGAATTTAGATTTTTGGGTGTAATAATGGATGACAAACTGACACTTTCTCATATAGCATATGTATAAACAAAGGTGTCTAAGAATATTTCTGTTTTAGATTACAAGGCAATGCAAATTCTGTACTGTTCACTTATTTTGCCATATTTTAGTTACTGTGTAGAAGTGTGGGGCAACACTTATATGAGCAACATAAAGCCATTGTTTATATTACAGAAAAGAGCGGTAAGAATTATTCATAAAGTGGATTCAAGAGAACACACCAACAGACTGTTTATGAAGTCAGGACTAATGAAATTTAAAGATTTAGTTGAGTTACAGACATTATTAGTTATGTACAGGGCAAAAAGCAGAGTATTACCAGAAAATTTACAAAAGTTGTTTGTTTTTAGTTCAGAGGACGAGGACCATAGAAGGAAATTAATTTGAAGCATCAGTATGCACGGACCACTTTAAAGCAGATGTGTATTTCAGTTGTTGGCGTCAAACTGTGGAATTCTCTACAGAATGATTTAAAGAGTTGTATAAATATCTCAGTTCAAGAAAATGTATAAAAGAAAGAATAATTAGACTATATGAAGTGTTAGGTAATGGGTTTCCTTAGTTGATGGTGAAGTATTGTGTATGGCTTTTGATTCTTTTTTATTTCTCATGTTACTGTAAGTATTGGTTGTTAAGCAACTGTAATTGACAGACCATCTATTCCTATTTTTTATGTTTTGAGTTATGATTTTCTTCTCCCTGCTCCTTTTCGGTCATGGAATGTGTAAACTGAGTTGTGTTTTGATTGTGAATTGCTTTTTTTTTCTTTTCTGGAACTGTGCACTATGAGCGGAACAAATAAGTAAATAAATATTTACTTTAACTGCTGCAGCTTCACAACCTCAGTAATGTGATTAATTGAATTATTGATGCTGTCGGATGAAAACCTCGTAACTCCAATTTCGGTGATTCTCATGTCTAAACTTCAATTGCAGGATTACATGCTGAGTTATATAAAAAAAAAAACAGTTGGATAAACTCACAAATGCGCGTGTGTCTCGTGCTTTTCCTGATCCTATATCATTCTGTTCTATGACTGATTGCTGATCAGTTAGATTTACCTCATTCTCTGTACAGTCTGTACAAATAAACAAACTTGGAACTTGTACTTGGCATGCTGAGAGGATGGCTGTTTTTCTTGCTCCCGGGAAGATTTGGGAGGCTTTCATCCGGCAACAGCGTTATGCAACAACTGTTTTCCCACTAGTGTCCCTCGACTGGATGCCAAAAATATTCCAATGCTTTTTTGGTTTCTTCATTCATATGAGGAAACTGAGTTAAAGGCCTACTGGTTTCAGAAGGAAGAGAAGATGCCATCGCCAGTTTTGGGGGAGTGTAAAAGTACCCCGTCGTTCCACTGAGATCATTTAAATCGAATCGAATCTAGCAATCGCATTACTTTTGAAACGAGTCATGCGTAATCTACTTCTTGGGAGTTCATTGCGCCTACTCACATCGGTGCGCCTTGAGTCCTTCGAAAGACACCGGCTCGTCGTCGTAGTATTCATACCTCCACTCATAGTCCGGGTCCGGAGGCGCGCCGGTGCCGTTCGGACGGTTAAAGCCCGACATCTCAGAGAGAGAGAGAGTAATAAACCCGGTAAAGCCCGGTTTACCTCAGCGCACCGTTTCCACCGACGGTTTGGGTCTCTGGAACGCGTTTGACGCCAAAGCGCATCATCTTTGTGCGTAATTGCGCAAATTTCCTTGTGGCTGTGTGACTGAGCTTCTATCTCCCCAACACGGACCGAGACGCACGCTGCTCTGGAGATATCTGCTGATCTCTCTCTGTATCTCCCCCCTCTCTCTCTCTCTCTCTCTCTCACTCTCACACACACACACCTCTCTCTAGTGATGGAAGCCAGCCGGATCAGCTGATT
The DNA here is from genome assembly GCF_046629955.1 of Centroberyx affinis. Taxonomy (NCBI): domain Eukaryota; kingdom Metazoa; phylum Chordata; class Actinopteri; order Beryciformes; family Berycidae; genus Centroberyx; species Centroberyx affinis. The sequence continues at coordinate 40,093 of NW_027280825.1, forward strand.
TGGTGTGCAGCTACAGTATGAGTCATTTACTCATTTACATGTACAAACTGTAGGACTGTGTGTGCATGTGTGTGTGTGTGTGTGTGTGTGTGTCAATATGTGTCCCCCCTGTCTTCACTAATGAGGCAATCCCCGCTGTCGGCGCTGCCACATTCACTACTGTATGAATTCATTTTCCAGCCCCACAGTCATGACGCATCTAGTCTCTTTAAGAAACACTGCACATTCACAGAGCCACAGAAACAACGTGCAACGGAAGACACAGATTCACCGTGAGTGGAATAATTATAGTAACAGACTGGAAACATCACCCTATGGCAGTGTACACTACAGTAGCTTGTTCCACTAACTACACTGAACAAAAAAATATAACAACACTTTATTTCATGAGTTGAAATAAAAGATCTAAGACTTTTTCTATGCACACAAAAGGCTTATTTCTCTCAAATTTTGTTCACAAATTTGTTTTTTTCCGTGTTAGTGAGCACTTCTCTTTTGCCAAGATAATCCATCCACCTGACAGGTGTGGCATATCAAGATGCTGATTGTGCCTTGGGCTGCTCACAATTAAAGGCCACTCTAAAATGTGCAGTTTTATCTTGAAAAAAAAGACATTTATTAGGCACTGAACTATGGATCTCACATGACTAGGGCTACAGATATGCATTTTTTGAAAACCAGTCAGTATCTGGTGTGACCACCATTTGCCTCATGCAGTGCGACACATCTCCTTCACATAGAGTTGATCAGGTTATTGATCGTGGGCTGTGGAGTGTTGGTCCACTCCACCAAACATGCTCAATGGGTGACATGTCTGGTGAGTATGCAGGCCGTGCAAGAACTGGGATGTTTTCAGCTTCCAGGAATTGTGTCCAGATCCTTGCAACACGGGGCCGTGCGTTATCATGCTGCGACATGAGGTGAATGGCGGTGGATGAATGAATTCTGACAAGTTTGTGCAGATATTCTTTGGTTTTGCATACCAGCTGTTGCATCAGCTGTCCGGGTGGCCGGTCTCAGACGGTCTCGCGGGTGAAGAAGCCGGATGTGGAGGTCCTGGGCTGGCGTGGTTACACGTGGTCTGCGGTCGTGAGGCCGGTTGGATGTACCGCCAAATTCTCAGAAACGACAGTGGAGACGGCTTATGGTAGTGAAATGAACATTCAATTCACGGGCAACAGCTCTGGTGGACATTCCTGCAGTCAAAACTTGCGACATCTGTGGCATTGTGTTGTGTGATTAAAAACTGCACATTTTAGAGTGGCCTTTAACTGTGAGCAGCCCAAGGCACACCTGTGCAATAATCATGCTGTTTAATCAACATCTTGATATGCCACACCTGTCAGGTGGATGGATTATCTTGGCAAAGGAGAAGTGCTCACTAACACGGATTTAAACTAATTTGTGAACGGAATCTGAGAGAAATAAGCCTTTTGTGTGCATAGAAAAAGTCTTAGATCTTTTATTTCAACTCATGAAAAATGGGAGCAAAAACAAAAGTGTTGCCTTTATATTTTTGTTCAGTATAGATACGCTCCCGCTGACTCTTCTCAAGCTCCAACTCTTCATGTTTTGGAGTAGAGACTAGGGCTAAAGACAAGACAGGTTACTGTGTCACAGTAAGCTACATTTGGAAACAAATCCACCTTATCACACTATATACAACATGTACATATGACACAATATAATACTAAAGCAAATTAAATCAAGCGGATCATCAATTATAATTGGGAAATCATAGAAAGTGACCCTCTCCTTCAAGATGTGTTCCCATCAGCACCGATTATCAGCTACAAAAGAGCACCTACTATAGGAGACATCTAGTCCACAGCTACTTACCAGGAGACAAGAAAGGTACCTGGCTTGATCGAAGACCACAGGGTTTCTTTAAGTGTGGAAGATGCAACCACTGTGCCACTACGCATCAAACGAACACGCTCAAAGATGTCCACACAAACAAGATCTACAGAATTAAAGGATTTATCAATTGCAACACAACCCATGTGATCTACTACCTACACTGCCCATGTGGATTCTTCTATGTGGGAAGAACGAAAAGAAAACTCAAAGAGAGAGTTGCCGAGCATAAATATGCTATCCGGATCGGAAATGAAGACTATCCAATGGCACTATTACAGCACTATGGATGTAACTCAGACTCACTTAGGGCAGTGGGTATAAAGGCCATAGAAGTGGCTAAGAGGGGAGGAGACAGGTTGAGGGAATCTTATTGGATCTTCAACCTAAGAGCCATCAAGAATCCAGGCTTCAATGAAGAACTTGATTTTGTCCCTTATCTGTAACTTTGAATATGTATATGGTCTCTCTCTCTCTCCCTCTCTCTCTCTGACTGGCCTTTTGGGGTATCCAGATTATAAAGATTTTTCTCCAGTTTAGATGGAATTTTTCCTAAGGATTTTTCAGATATTTTGAATAATGGTTGCGAGATGTTTTTTGTGAACTGCAGCTCTATTTGCTTTCTACATTTTAACAGATGAGTGTCAGTGAATATCCACCCACTTTTCTGCTGCTGATTGAGCCACACCTGGTCCCAATGTTGTTATCACTAGGTAGCTCTATATAAGCAAGCCCTTCTACTCGGCTCTATATGCCCTGATGAAGACTGTATAGTTGAAATGTGTTGGTGTAGCCCGTACAATAAAGGCTTCTTAACTTTTTCAGCAAAGAAGTGTGCCTTGGAATTTTTTTGGAGGATCAGCCATCCCAACCACTGTCTATTGCCACCTTATCACACTATTCACTTTTACTGAGAGCGTTACTGAATGGATCTACAGCCACACCACAACAAGCCGCATCAGCTAGCTCTCTGTTTCTAGTCTGGTTGTTAGATTTAGACTTTATTAACTACCAGACAGTTCTCCAGTGTTCCTCCATGAGGGAGACACAGCTGCTTTGTGACGCAGCTGCAAAGCCTCTGTATTCTGTTTTATCCTCGCTGTATCCATATTACTCTTTGCTGCTACAATGACCCGATTTCCCATGGGGTATCATTAAAGTTTCATATAATCTTAACTATTTACCACACACACACATACACCAATGACTGCACCAGGCTGTTGTTCTTGTCACAGGATTGAGAATTCAAATTGGACAGTTATCATCTGAGACATTTAACTGAAGTCTAAATTGATTTATGTAAAGGATTCAAATTCTTAATGAGTCCCATCGGTACATTTACATTTGCATTACACTTCTTATTTTTAAGTGGAACAAAACGATAACGCATCTTGATCTTAATGAAAATCCCTCGAGGGACTTCTCCCAATTCGAGAATGTTGAGTGCTTTACATTTATATATATATATATATATATATAATAGACTCTGCTAAAAGACGATGAGTAAAACGTGAATAATGAGACATTTTGAAGTAAACAGCAGCACTGCAATTTCCACCTGGAGAGCTGCCTGACTCATTAGGATGGTGCTTCAGCTTTATCAAGCCCGCAGAGAGGATTCATTAACAGCAAAAAAACGGAAACGGCAAGAAGGGTGGGAGTCCGGTTCATTTCTAAAAACTTCTTAAAAAAAAAAAAAAAAAAAAAAAAAACAGTTTGTGTTTATCCATCCGTTCCAGTCGGATCAGCGTGAACTCTACTGGAGACAGGTGAGATAGTGAATAGCCGCTATTGAGTCAGCCCTCAGCGTCAATAACTAATGCACCAGGGCCGGCCGGGTTCATCTAATCGAGCACCATAGGAAAACACAACTGCATTATAATAAATCCCCTCAGAGACGGGGGGGGGGATCCCGTTCAGCACAGCACCTGCAGAGAATATTCAAAGAGATGCAAGAGCACAGGCTGCTTCGAATTGTGTGTACAGGGTAAGGTTCAGCCCAATGTGGGATTTCAAAAGCGGCTGTTTTTGTATCGACGTTGCAGATAGCTGATATTTTATGAGGATATTCTGGATCTTTAAAAAAAAAAAACCAAAACTCCAAGTATTCAGCGCTTTTCCACCAGAATTTAGTCTTGCCAGGGTGGAAAAGCTTCTGGAAAAGTACTTAGACCATCATGGGACAATGTCAGGTTTTCCAGGTTTTTCTATGACTGTGGTCAGGGAGGAACCGCCATCATATCAGAGGAGGACAACACTGACTGGACCATATGGGATATTTAATAAAAGGACAATATCGACACACCGATACATCAGTCTAATCCTAGTAGAGGGTGCACACCACACTGGACTTTTAGAATTGGGTGGGAAAGATCACAGCTAACAATGTTCTCTTTTGTAAAAAAAAAAAAAAAAAACTTTTAGTAGATTTTTACAGCAGTAACTTCACCTCTTCTTACATAAGTAACATTTCAGCCATGTAGCAATACTTCTACTCGACTAGGATGATTATACTTTTTCAAAAAAGAAGAACGGTCCAAGGCACTCTTCTGGCAAAAAGTTTAAAAGCCTTTATTCAGATGGCTATTTCATGGTGAAATTCTTAAAAACATAGACAAAGCTTGTGCATGTTCAAATAGAACTGGGTTACAACTAGGGCTGAACAATTAATCGAAATTTTATCCAAATCGCAATATGGCCTACTGCAATATTTGTTAGAGGTGAAATGTGAAAAATCACACCATAATCATTTTAATACGTTTTTCAATGAAAATGAGAATAATGATGTAAAAATGATCATTCCATCTAATATCGCAAATCATATCGCAATTGCAATATCAGTCAAAATAATCACAATTCGATATTTTTTCAAAATCGTTCAGCCCTAGTTACAACCCAGGCGTAGCGGCACAAACAGCCTTCTTCAGGGTGTAGCCCTCAGCACACAGTTTCCCTTTTTGTAGATGTATCTACAAAAAACAAAAATAAAACCTTGGCTTCATCGACCATTGCAGGGTACTTACAAATGTGGCTTTTGCAACCATTGTGCTAATATAAAGGAACGTAAGCAATTCAGTGACTTTAAGACTCATATGGCCTATGACAGGGGTCAGCAATTAGGTTCAACCATGGGCCAGTTTTTTCATGATTTTTCATTGGGGGGCCGTTACGCAGGCCTATATGTTTTTTTTATTTATTTCTTTTAATTCATTTACAAATTAAATAGATTAAATAGATTTATAACAGTGTTAAGGACTGTATCTGAGGGGGAATAAATGGCATCAACACACCATGTCTGTTTCACTGCCAACCATTTGTGTTTGTGAAGAACAAATCTGTTATGGTTATATAGGCTAAAGCTGTGGAATTAAAACAGTTGTTAGAATTCACACATTAAACTTTAATTTCTGGTAGGTTTAATTTCAGCACCATGCACTGTTCAAATAGCAGCCTTAGTTTTATGGTGTGGGGGATAAATGTATAGCTGTAACAAGGTTATATTGCAATAATTGGGATTTACAGGAGCCTTGTGTTTATGTTATCTACAGTAGATTTGTGAAAAAAATATGTAAAAGATTTGATGTAAACTATTATAGTCAAAACTTTCATCAGGGGGCAAAATATTTTTTCTGCAGGGCCGAATTTGGCCCACGGGCCGCTATTTGCCTACCACTGGCCTATGACATCAAAACACTGTAACACTACGTTTGCTGTGTAGCGTTTATCTTGTACTTGTGGTTGCTTTTACATAGACGACTGAAAGACAGAGTCTCTGAGCATAAGTATGCTATCAGAAAAGCTCATTTGGATTACCCTATGGCTACGCATTTTTATACAAAACAGTAATAGAAACCATCAAAAAGAACATTCGGGGTGGTGATCGACTGAAATTATTACTGCAGAGAGAAGCTTTTTATATACACCAAATGCAGGCCACAGTATACCCAGGACTAAATGAAGAAATTGATTTTAGTCCTTTTTTGTAGTTGTTCTGATACATGTGGTCTAGTGCCTATGTTGCTGTAGATGGGGGATATTTTATTATTGTTTTCTGTCTTGTTGTCTATACATTTTTTGTCTGTACATTCTTCCTTCTATACATTTTGTAGAGCCATCTAGTGGTCATACTGTGCATTTGTCACCTGTGAGTTCATTGGCTTCCTGCTCAGGTGTTCGCAATGATCTTGTATCTACAAAAAGGGGAAACTGTGTGCTGACTACACCCTGAAGAAGGCTGTTTGTGCCGTGACACGTGGGTTGTAACCCAGTTCTATTTTAACATGCACAAGCTTTGTCTATGTTTTTAAGAATTTCACCATGAAATAGCCATCTGAATAAAGGCTTTAAACCTTTTTGCCAGAAGAGTGCCTTGGACCTTTTCTTCTTTTTTTGACCTTTTGTGTTCCCTACCAAAGAGCGACTTCTTCACACCTGTTTGAACTTCCGAGCACTCCGGACCTTTTCTTTCTGATTATACTTTTTGTTGCTCGCTCTGCTGCCACGGTTTTGCCATGCTGCTTTTGCCCATCCACCATTTGGACATTATGTTCCTCCCTGAATGGCAGTTTTGTTGCACCAAGTTGTGCATAGGCAGTGGCCTACATTGTATTTGATTGGTGTTGAGTAGCCTACATAACAGCAGACCTATTCACTGCCAAAACCAAAAGTTGTACTGGCATGTGATTGTATTCAATAAACTACACCAGTCATTCTCAACCTTTTTCATATCAAGGACCCTTGATTTAGTCCACATTAGGGCCACGGACCCCGATTTGGTGAGATTTTGTCTCTTGGACCCAAATCTGAGAATATGTTTATTGTTAGATATGATTTTGTCCAGAATTCCATGACTATAGTTCGTATTGTAGAAAGAGAGATAACAGTGGAACTATGACCAAAATAGTATAATTATGTTAACTTCTTGTAAATGAAACATTGCAAGTTTAACAATTCATCAATTTGCTGGGGACCCTCTGGAACCCCCCTCAAGGACCCCTGGTGGTCCCCGGACCCCACATTGAGAACCACTGAACTACACAACCGAAATTGGTTCTTCGGAGTGATGCCATAGAACAGTGATTCTCAACCTTTTTCATATCAAGGACCCCTAATTTAGTCCACATTAGAGCCACAGACCCCCATTTGATGAGATTTTGTCTCTCGGATCCAAATCTGAGTATATTTTTGTTGTAAGATATGATTTTGTCAGAATTCCATGACTATCTTTATTGTAGGTGGAGAGAAAACAGTGAACCTATGATCAAAATCGTCATTCTTCTACATTCTCTAACTGTGTTAACTTCTTGTAAATGAAATAATGGTGAAGTTTAACAATTCATCAATTTGCTGGGGACCCCCTGGAACCCCCTCAAGGACTCCTGGTGGTCCCCGGACCCCACGTTGAGAACCACTGCCATAGAAGAACCATTTCTGGTGCCACAAAGAACCTTTCAGACCAAGGTTCTTCAAAGAACCATTTCTGCTCTCCTTCGCTTAGACAACTGCATTGTGTTTTTGTTTATCTTCCCCTATAACCTCATTTGCAATTGCAAAATATGGAAGGGGTTTGGTTATTTTTTCACCATTATGCCATCACCCACCATCCAATAACTAAGAATTAAGAACCTTTTAATATCCCAAAGAACTATATATGGTTGTTAGGGACATTAAAAAGGTTCTTGAAAGGAGCCAGAAATGGTTCTTCTATGGCATCACTCCGAAGAACCACTTTCGGTTCCAGTTCACACCTTCATTTTTCTTTTTCGTTCTTCACACTTTGTTTAAACTGAGCATGTGCATTGTCCTGACTGAACTGGGGTTATTAGCTTGGCAAGTGGAGACTGGCACCCTGGGGAATGTTTTCAGAGTTCATCCTTTAACTCTTCTCAAATGTACGGAAGAGGATTAGGGCCACATGTGAAAAATTTGTTTGAGTTCTGAGATTAAAGTCAGAATTCTGAGTTTAAAGTCAGAATTCTGAGATTAAAGTCAGAATTCTGAGAATAAAGTCAGAATTCTGACTTTTTTCTCAGAAGTCAGAATTCTGACTTTAATCTCAGAACTCAAATAAATTTTTCACATGTGGCCCTAATCCTCTTCCGTACAAATGTGTGTATTTGACCTCTATTCATGTTGACCTGTTAACTTTCCATCTACAAGATCAGAAGAACACAACACCATTTAGGGCTGGGCGATATGGTTGAAATCAATATCACGATAAACAGAAGGATTTTTCTCGATATCAATATATATCACGATATGGTTCATGTATGCAAAATCCCGTTAAATAATCAAATGAATGTTCATCTCATTGAACCGAATGGTGATGTTAGGTGTGATGTCAAACAAAACAGAAATATTCAAATAATATTCCTACCATACCTCATTTTATGAGTTTTTAAGTAAAATTTGCTTGTCATCATCAATTCAGACAGCAGAAATGTGTGTCACGATATCAAAATATCTTCATATCATCGCGATATGATTCCACTGAAAGACGATAAACGATAATATTGAATTATCGCCCAGCCCTAACACCATTCGCCGCTGAATCATCGGTATTGATCGACAAACCTATCAATCCCCGAAAGATAAATGTTTGTTTTTGTGCTAGTTGTCAGTGAAAGATCGCACTTATCGCCCCCTTCAAATTAAACAGAAGCAATGCACATATGTATTTATCTCCATGAGTCCTAACCAGACAGTATGGAGGCCCTTCGGTGATGTAGCGACCAGTGAGCTGAGTGAGGATCATTACAGCGGCAGAGTGATGGGGAGTGCCACTTCAGCTCTGAGCACCACTCAGCCTGTATTAGGTGTTTTCCACTGTGCAATCTGCCTCGGCTGTTACACTCCATCACTGATCAGAACCATGTTTTACGGGTCAAAAAGCAAAGACTCGTTCTTCGTAGCGGTCTAAATCACGGGTCATTTCACGGGCTTCATCCATGTAGGTTCTCTTTCAATGTGATTTGGACTTCAAAGCTTGACAATACTGTTTTGGTGCTGAATCTTTCACTTTTTATGGATATTTCTTTATTAAAGCGTAAAACCAGATTTATGCTCGTCATACTATAAAGCAAGGAATCTCTGTCTGTGTGTGTGTCCGTCGCATATCTCGAGAACTGTTCGTCCGAGCTACTTCACACCAAGGTTATTATAGTTTTGCATTTTTCATTAGTTTTTATTTTTATTTCGTTTTGACTTTTTTTCAATTTCAGTTTAGTTTTAATTAGCTTTTAAAGCGGGTTTGCTAGTTTAGTTTAGTTTCTATTTTTTGAAAATACTTAGTTTTAGTTTAGTTTTTTATTAGTTTTAGTCTTTTTTTGTAATATGGGGCATTTGTCAGGGGCGAGATTCAAAAATTCAAAATACTAGGCTTATGTATGAAATAAATTGACAAAGACATTTTCTCTATAATTTGAGTTTATTTTAGTTTAGTTTTGTAAACACACAATACAGTTTCAGTTAGTTATCGTTTTTTTCTAAAGCCTCGTTTTTATTTTTATTTCAGTTCACAAAAATGTTTTTTCACACCTAGTTTTCGTTATTTCGTTAGTTTTCGTTAACGATAATAACCTCGCTTCACACTTGGCGGGTGTATTGCTGGGGACCCAAGGACGCGCAGTGTGACACGTTCAATATTAATAACCTTTGAATAAACAAGCGAACAGCCGTTTTCATATCCAGTGACCTTTGATTTCCTTCCTATATAGCGGCACGTAGAATAAGAGGAGAGAGAATAAAATTAAAACCCTTGATAGAGAAAAATCACAAAAGGCTTTAGTTTGTTTTCTAGCACTTCTGTTTAAACCAGAGGATTCTTTAGGGAAATAAAGATTAGAAACGCCAACAGGGTTTTGACGGACACGCTGGCCTTCGGTGCAGGTTTTAATCTGGTTTAGAAGGACAGCGGTGTGCTTGTGCAAGGACAAGATCGTTTCACATCTGCAGAGGGTCACGAGAAAGACAAAGCTACGATTAAATGCAAAATTAAATTTCTAAGTGCTTGTCATCCGCAAAAGCATCAAATTAACCGATATGGCGATGCCCCATAACAATACACAGGTTCTGTGCGGCTGCTTGTTTTTAGAAGGTCTTATTTCAGAGGCAGTGGTTGAGACAGTGCTGAAATGATGATGTCTAGGGAAGCCAGTCCTTCCAGCAATAACAGCTTCTCATTAAGCCGAAATATATGAAAAGCTTTTAGAGAGAGTTGACGGCTGAATTCGCTCATGCAGTCACAATAACAGGCACTCAGGAGTTGAAATGCATTCTGCATTGCTGACATATTCATTTTTAAACCGCCTCTGGCAGCGGAGTATTACAACGCTTCAAACATAATGCCGACAAACAAACAAAAAGCAAACAAGAGAGGTTCAAAGTACCGCTGTTATGTTTTTCCGAACTTCCTCTCGCTCTCGTAAAGCGGCCGTTTTTGACCGAGGCCGAGGGAAGTAAGTGGCTCTGCGGCGAAACGGTTGACAAGATTTGGTTCACAATCGATCTATATGATGGGAAAAACACGGGAGGATAGCGATGGTCGGAAGTGGCCGGAGTTCTGATTCAGGACCCGGCCCGCTTCAAACGGCCCAATAAAACGAGAGGAACAGAAGGAACGAGTCAAAGCTTCACCTCAACCAGCCGAGCCAAAGCACTGATCGCTTAGAAAAAAAAGACTAATTACTTCTTTAAAGTATACAATGAGAACATTTGCAAAAAGAAAATGAGGGTTTCACTGATATTGGTTTTTGAAATCCGACACTGATATTATTGGATTGAAGCTGGCTGATGGCTGCTGTTTTTGCGATACTCAATATATTCAAATTTGACCATTTTTATCCCCCCAAAAAAATGACACAAACTATTGCACAGTATTCAGTGTTTCCCCCAGACTTTTTATTCTTGCCAGAGTGGAAAAGCCTCTGAAACAGCATTTAGACATCAGTTCTACAATAAATATGTAATCAGTCAAACTGCATCATATCATAATATCAGAGGTGGACCACACTGACTGGCAGAGATGCAATTTTTAATAAACGAATAATCATAATCAAAATGACGAGTCGATGGATGAAATAAGGATGACGCAAAGTTAAGATAATGTCGGAGGTACAGTATGTAGGATGTTGAATATAAAAACAAGTACTATTCCTAATGTTGGTGGTCAGAGTGTATAGCTGTAAAACTGTTCCCTCTGAGTCAGTGAGTCTGCAGGTTTTCATTCCAAGGACTAGATACCACTGGTTTAGAGGGAACACTGGCTGGAACCTGAGAGCTGATGGCCGGACCTGACCTTTTGTGCGTGATTCAACACCTTTTGGCAGGAACTGGATTTAGCAGCAGGAGAGGAAAAAGCTTGCTTTAAAGTCAGAATTCCCAACGTTTTTCATGTAAATAAAAGTCTGTTTTGCTACTCTATCTGATATAACGCAACAGTGATTCAACCTATAACCGAGGCCTCACCAAAAAATATATCTTATGTGTATTATCAGGTTTACATCTAATTTGTCATATTGTACATATTTTCATTACTTCTTCATCTCATTATGCTGTTATTTTGCACACCCTTATAATGCTGTAACATTTCACACTTTTCCTAAATTTTTTGTTGTTAGCATGTGGGAATTGTCGGTTGCGTAATGTTTAATACCCCGTTTGCTTTATTCTTTTATGTATCAGGGATCATTAAAGTTTCATCTAATTTAATCTTATCATGTGTAAAAAAAAAATAAGATACAACGTGCTCAACTCACGATAATACCATGACAACTGGGTGCTGGATCCTTAAAGTAGTTGATAATGAAAAAGAAAAACTAGGACAGCACTCCACATTGACTTTTTATTTGCCACCAAATAAAAAGTGGCGAATAAAAAGTCAATTTGGATTTTCTTTATCTTGTCATGTGTGTCATAAATTCTGCAATTACTTTTACAATTTATGCATTTAGCTGACACTCTTATCCAGAGCCATTTCTAGCTTTGGGAGACTTTAGATGAATCTAAACTGAACTCTCCAGGATCATCAGCATAGCGTACAGTATGTGATTTGTTATGATAGGGATGATAGAGTTTCTCATTTTCTGCAAAGTCCCATCAAAGCCCAGGTTGTGTTGGTTTTCCTTGTGAGCATCATCAGGTCCGCCTCAGTGCATAGAAAGACAATGTTCCTTTCATTTATGACAAGCAAAAGTTGATCAGTTAAAGTTGATTCTCTCTCTCTTTCTCTCTCTCTCTGACACACACACACACACACACACACTCACACACACTGCTGGCTGGGGTGGGGTTGTGTCGGAGCTGCTCAGCCCTGGAAGGCGTGGACCTCCTCTTCGCTGAAGCCCTGCTGCTTCACCAACCTAGAAGAACAAAAGGTAAAAGGAAGGTAAAGGGGAGAAAACTGTCAAAGAAAAAGCTTATAAACTATGCAAGTATTCAATAGTGCTGCACTCTACAATCTGCCATGCTGTGTATTTCTAAGGGTTCTTCATGCCCTTTTCTGAGTCAGATGCTGTGAGTCACTGCTGCCATTGTACCGAAGTCTGATAAACTTACATGAACCAGGAACCAGGTAAGCCTATTCAAAATGCATGGCGAAATGTCGCACTTACAACGGAGCTATCTAGAAAACAGACCAGGAATCCTATACAGTGTCTAACAAGGGGAGTTCTGATCTGAGACCAGCTCACCTCGTAGATCTGTGCAGTCGCGTCATCAAAGATCCTACATCACTACTCCTAAAACTTTAAAAGCTGAGGCAGTGAAGTTGTTACGCACCCTTCTGTTAGCTCTGTAAAGGCAGCGGGACCACACACACACACATAGCATTTGGAGCCGTCCGGCCTGTTGAGGAAATCCTCCAGTGTGGGCTGATCCACCCGGCCCGTCCTGCCGCTCCACCTGTCGCAGGGCTCAGAGAGGATGTACTCCACCTGGAACCTGGGACACAATGCAAAATATTGTGAAGAAACAGGAAGACATTAAGGCTGTTTAACATCTCTGTCAGTTCATATTGGTATCAGATATGGTTACACCCTAGAATAGATATGAACAGTCATCCAAAACCATCAGATATAAACAAAAATCTGGAATTGAGCATGAAGGCCTGACGTGTGAACGTAGCCAAAATAGAGGGAGAGAAACATGGAAGTGGATGGTCAGTGGATGTGATTTCTATTATGTGTTGATTGTGCACACTATTTAAGAACTGGGAAAAGCACTTCTTCAACTTTGCACACCAGAAAAGGAAAAGTAGTCTAAACTTAGTTCACTTTTTAAAGGGCTACAACATATTATCCCAGATGGAATACATTTGTAATTACGTTAAACAATTGCAATATTGGGTTTGGGTGTTCTGACTGTGGGGAAAAAAAAAAATCACCATTGAAAAGGTCTTTATTGCATTCATTTGTAATAGCGTTGTGGAGAAAAGAAGAGCCTGCAGACACAGTTCTGGAATTTAATTATAGGCAGCACCAATTTAAGTTGTACTTTTAGTATCATTTGTGCTCCTGGGTAAGGGCATTAATAAAAAAAACTTGTCTGTGGCCCTCTTTGTAGCCTAATGTAATGGTAGCCTAATGGCAGTGGTGGAAATTAACTAAGTACATTTACTCAAGTACTGTACTTAAGTACAATTTTGAGGTACTTGTACTTTACTTGAGTATTTCCATTTTATGCTACTTTGTACTTATACTCCACTACATTTTAGAGGGAAATATCGTACTTTTTACTCCATTACATTTATTTCACAGCTATAGTTACTAGTTACTTTTCAGAGCAATATTTTATATTTAAAACATTTGATCATCTTTATAAAATAACTATAAAATAGCATTGTTATAGATTAGACTACCCAAAAGTATAGATACATTGTTAAGATTAGCTTCACGTTGACAACTTTAAAATGCTGCTTACATGTACATGCATGTCAATAAATCAGTATTAATATTCCAATAATGTCTGAAAAATATAACTCTCTAAATGGGGACAGTTTGCATAATGAGCACATTTACTTTGATACTCTAAGTACATTTTGCTGCCAATACTTATGTACTTTTACTTAAGTAAGATTTTGAATGCAGGACTTTTACTTGTAATGGAGTATCTTTACATTGTTGTATTGCTACGTTTACTTAAGTAACAGATCTCAGTACTTCTTCCATCACTGCCTAATGGTAATGGATATGCAGTTTCCATACAGAGTAAAATCACGTGGCAAAGCTAAAGAGGAGATTGGAATGTGGGAATGGCAATTGTATTCAAGGCAACATAGAAAGAGTCTGCTCAAAACATGAACTGTGTCAGCCTTTGCTTTGGTTCTCCTTCTACTTGCAGGCTCACCATTCTAATTCTTTCTCTGCTCTGTGTTCTTGTGCCCGGTCTTAGTAAATTCACTTGTTTTTGCGCTTGCACCTCCACCTGTGGCCATACAGACCCAGGCCAAACACAGAAAAAACTCAGGCGAAAGTAATCAGCACACACGTTCAATGGGTGACTGAAGAGGAGCCAGTGTGTGAATGGTGTACCGGGATGTGACATTTGCGGATGCTCCTATCTGTCTGCTTTCATAGATGCACAAGGACACAGGCAGAGGAATACAGCCACGGTTGGAGGAACCAAGATAATGACTGAAGTACGCCGGCCGGATGACGTCAAGCGCGGTCTTAAAGGGACACATAAGGCAGCCAAATGTAGGCTTCAAACGCACACACACACACACACACACACACTGTACCTCTCATCTTTAGCGGCCAGGTCATCCAGTTCCGAGCGCCACAGAATGTCTTCCTCTTGTCGGTTAAAAAAGAGCAGCTTGGTTTTTCTGGGGACGGACAAACAGGATATGGATTATCAGACCAGCTTTGGCCTTGAAAACAATGAAACAGACAATAAAATATAACATATTACACTTGTTTTCTGTCCATTTTCCAAACAAGACGCAGTGGTGGAAAGTAACTAAGTACTCAAGTACTGTACTTAAGTATAATTTTGAGATACTTGTACTTGTACTTGAGTATTTCCATTTGATGCTACTTTATACTTCCACTCCACTACATTTCAGAGGGAAATATTGTACTTTCTACTCCACTACATTTATTTGACAGCTTTAGTTACTTTTCAGATGGAGATTTGACACAATGGATAATATAACAAGCTTTTAAAATACAACACATTGTTAAAGATGAAACCAGTGGTTTCCAACCTTTTTGGCTTTTGACGTCTTACAAAAAGCAGTGTGTAGTCGGGTCACATTTCAGATGTCTATGAGTTGTTAACAGCTCCACCAAATAGTGATTTTTCCCTCTAAACCTCACATGGTTTCATTTCAATAAATGTTCAAATCATCCAATATTTCAGCAAAAATCAAAGATTAGAGAAAAAGTCCAAAAACTGAAAACAGATTTGTGTATCAGAACTTTGTTTTTTCTTCTTTCCTCTCCCATTAATCATCTCACGACCCCTCAGATTTATCTGGTGACCCTTTGGAGGGGCCCGACCCCTAGGTTGGGAACCACTGGACTAAACTAGCGAACTGTATATAAAGTAGTTCAAACTAGCTCCACCTCCAGCAGCTACAACAGTAACATGCTGCTTACACACTGATGCTTCAGTATTAATAATCTAATGATGTCATAAATAATAAAATATCAGTCAGAGGGACCAAACCACTACTTTTACTTTAATACTTTAACTACATTTTGCTGCTAATACTTATGTACTTTTACTTAAGTAGGACTTTCCATGCAGGACTTTTACTTGTAATGGAGTATTTTTACATTGCTGTATTGGTAGTTTTACTTAAGTAAAGGATCAGAGTACTTCTTCCACCACTGACAAGACATAATCCTTAGGTAAGTACATTATGCTGTTTACATAACTATAATGTTCTCTCTTCTAACCGTGTTTCTTCTGACATTAGGATTCCACTGATACGGGTTTTTGAAGGCTGATACTGAAACCTATATTTTTAGATTAAAAGCTGCCGATAGACAATATTCAATATCTTTGAATTTGCCCGGTTGTCTCCAAAATCTTATTCTTGTCAGGCTGGAAAAGCCTCTGAAACAGGACACTGAAACTCTCAACTCTGAAGCTCCCACCTTATCGTGCCTAGGTCCTGCAGGGCCAGTCGAATGAGGCGGGCCATGGGCGTGAACCCTGTGCCTGCTGCTAGTAGGTAGAGGTGTGTGACATCACGAAGGGGGCGGAGACTGAAGGGACCCTCCGGACCGCTGACTGATATGTGGTCACCTAGGCGGCCACAACACACAAGTGAACAGAACACATCTAATGAATAGATCACACTCTTAGCTAATGCCAGGCTATGTTTAATACATGAAGAGTTTGTTAATGTCACTGTTCATGCTTAAGTCATGCTCTTTCTATTTACTGTCTTGTTACTGTACACTGACAGGAGAAGACAGTACACACACCTCCATTACTTGGCAACACACCCATGCATGCAAGCACACTCATCAAACACATATATAGGAACATTCAGTGTGTATGATAGGGAGTTACATAAGGTCCATAAATTACTTAAGGACCTAACAATGAGAGACAGAGATAGAGAAGTCTATTTCCTCTTGACCCTCCACCATAGTGAGTGCATAAGCAGATAGAGCCAATAGAAAAATACCATTGAGTATCATCTCCAGGAGAATAAGACAGTCTATAGACTACCAGAGAGAGATGAAATGTCAAAGGCTGCCCACATGGAGCTGGGCTGTGGAAAAAGCTTGATGGAAGCAGATGGAAAGCTCTGTTTATGACTCTTTAAATAGAAACTAATTACACCCTCAATCATGTTTCAGGGGCCGAGCAATCTGCCCCTTGTAATTGATTTAACTGAAAATGGTGTTTCCTTTAGCTGTTTAGCTGATGAACGAGGAGGCAGAGCGGGGGCCGAGGGGAACAGAAGCCAGTCAAGGGAAAAAGGAGAAGAGGAGACGGAAATCTGCCAAAGGTCTGCTCTTAAGGAATTAGTAATGCCTTGGCTTGTATGCCCCTATAGCGAATATTTTCTCATTTCAGAGCCAACCTGACCTTTGGAGTGACAAATAGAAATAGACTGAAGTTATTCGGGTAATGGTTCAATTCTGAGCATGTAAATGTCAGCCTGACAACAACTTGTAGAGGAACAATTGAAGAAAAGCACATAAAAATGCAGGATGAAGGATAAAAAAAAAATCTGCTCTGTACACTGTATCTGGTTTATTTATCAATTTGCTCCCATGTTTGTTATCTTGGAAAGAAAGTAGTATGCTACATAGAAAGTACCATCTAACTGATTAGTGTGTGCTACACAATTATAATGGAAGTAATGAAAGATTTTCTCTAAGTATACTTGGCATGGATGAAGAGGGATGCTATTGAACAACCAATTTGAATTTTCTTCTCCCATGCTGCAGCGGCTACTCCCGGCTGCCAGGAAATGAAAATACTGATTCTGATCATTTGGGTTTGGAGCTGCCTGTGACTTACCAATACGCAGGCTGTTGAGGTGCGGTGTGAAGAGTCCATCAGGGTAGACTTTGATCATGAGGAAGAGGTCTGATCCCTGAGTGGAGGGGTGAGAGGCTGCTACCAGAGTCTGCTCCACTGGAGTGTATGGCTTCACCACCTCGCTGTCTGGATATGGACGACATAGCGGACGCTCAACATTTTCTTTACGGATATCTGTGTGCTGGCATGTTACTGCGGGTTTGTGTATGTATGTACAAGGGGGGGGGCAAAATAGCAGAAATGTCAATGCCTTCAGAACAGCTTCAGTCCTCCTTGGACAGCTGCAGTCCAGTCCTGAACTGTGTTGAACTGTGGTAATGTTTAGCAACTATCCTGTTCAATGTCCGTCAAAAAAAAATCCCTCGAGGATGACCTAAAATGGACACTGCACTTCAGTTCTTTGAGGAATGAAGGAGGTGGAGATCTACTTCCTATAAAATTTCAATGATGTTTTGATCTGATCCAGCTGTTCATAAAAACCCCTCTTGAATTAGTTTGGCAGGACGTATGTGAACGTTGTCATCCTGAAAATCCGGATTAAAAGTTAAAGCACTTTTTTATGTGGTATTTCTGTTATTACTCCCCTGTATGTACACTATTCCAGTGGTTCTCAGCGTGGGGTCCGGGGACCACCAGGGGTCCTTGAGGGGGTTCCAGGGGGTCCCCAGCAAATTGATGAATTGTTAAACTTCAGCATTATTTAATTTACAAGAAGTGAACACCATTAGAGAATGCAGAAGAATGACTGTTTTGGTCATAGTTTCACTGTTATCTCTCTACCTACAATACAGATACTTCATGGGATTCTGGACTAAATCATTTCTAACAATAAAAATATTCTCAGATTTGGGTCAGAGAGACAAAATCTCATCAAATGGGGGGTCCGTGGCTCTAATGTGGACTAGATTAGGGGTCCTTGATATGAAAAAGGTTGAGAATCACTGCACTATTCCATCATTGTACATACATGCCTGTCCATTCAATACTGTCTTGTGTATCATGGTTTTTCGTATGTATAATGACATTGTGAAAAGTACACTCAACAAGTCAAATTCCTTGTACAGTAGATGTACTTGGTAAAATAAAGCTGACTTAAATGTTAGCTGGTAGGTACTGTAGTAAAAACCAGTAAAATGACCTCCCATGATCTTCCTCCATACTTCCACACTGAGATGGTGCTATCAAGGAGCCATCAAATGATCAGTTGGGTCAATGCTGAATCATGACTCAGCTGGATTCCTTACCTTGGATGAGGGCTTTGAGGTAGACGTGTTTCCCAACAGGCACGTGCATGACAGTCCCACGTGGCAGTTGCAATCGGAACACATGGGTGTTGTGGTTGACCTCCGTCTTAGACGCCAACACACAGTCTCGATAGTAGAGGGCTGCATAAGAAGGAGAATGAATCAATAACGTAGACTCATTATTTACCTTTTACACCCGTTCCTAACATGCTACGAACGAGCGAACACCTTTGGAAAATTTCCTGACATGATCCCAACAGAACAGGAACCCATCAGCTTGGGCGTTAACTCTATTTTGCACTCATTTCCTGTGTCTTGGTCCTATTTTATTCCTGAAAATGAGCATTGAAACCATAATTAGAATAACTAATGATAGTTTGAAAAATGCTCAACTTTATTCTTTATCATACCGACTTACCAGTACATTTCTCTGAATTACAGTCGCTGCTCTCAAAACACTTAACACAGCACCCTAAACTCTTAATTTTGCATAACTAATAGTACGTTTTCATTGTTTTCACACATATTACAAAACTGAGAAGAAGTGGGATGAAGGAGAGGTAGAGGAATAAGAGGTAGGGACGGAAGCAAACAACTCCCATCAGCTTTAGAGCATGTCGTCAAGAGGCTGGAGAGAGAAAAGAGCCGAGTACATACAGCATCAATCATGCATCATCAGACTATTACAGTACTGTGTATTGTAAACTGTGCTTAGTGTACGTCATATTGATGTAAAGCACTATGGACTGCATGTTGTGTATGAACGGTGCTATACAAATAAAGTTTATTATTATCATAGTTTGCTGCATTACTGTATAGATTGTGTTTATATTGTACTACACACACCTGTTGCTGTACATTGTTAGAAATGACTGCAGTTTCTCTAATTCCACTGTGATTGCCTTATAGAAACCAACACATTGTATATTTTTTCCTATCCATTATTTAGAGTGGAAAGAAAAGCCTCTTAAAGTGGACGTGCCAGGCTTCTGTCTGAGTAACAGCAATATGCCATTGTAGATAAAGTGTGATGTGGATGAAATGCTCTGGCCTGACAGAAATGAATAATGAGTCGATGATGAATGAAATTGCTGGCTGCGAAAATAAACACTGTGATTTCTTTTGAATCAAACTGTCATTTCTTAAATTATGTTAGCAAACCTCTACCTTCTGACTCTATTGTGCCGTCCAAATAGTCAATACAGTAATGTAGACATAATCAGATGCCGCTATGACATCACAGAAAAATGTATTTCTACATGTAAAATTATGAAGTAGCACACTTGGCATATCCAAAATTCTATTGAACAGATGTTGCATGAAGGAAAACAGTGTTTCATCAGCAAACTATGGATATCGTACCATAAAGTAAACCAATTGATGATTTTTTTTATATATATATAATAATAAACATGTTTTCCCAATAGTTTTCCTGTGTGGGTATAGTTGAATATATGTTCTACTCATTAGATGACAAGGTTATCATTTTGACTGACAATATTTCTTACAAAGATATTACGTGAAAAGAAGAAGATTTTTCATTTTGTGGTGGGATTTGCAAAATTTTGGATTCCTAAGTGCGTTTAGAGTATGGATCTTAGTTTGGAGAAATGTCAGTTATGAGAAAAGTCACACAAATTCCAATAATGGACTAAAATCAAGATTTAAAGGAGTGAAATGAGCACAAGTGAACTATTTGCCTCGTCTCCGATCTCACCTCGATCTTTTTTACGTAAAAGTGTGTTGTGGAATTCTAGCGGTTGACCCAAACTCGTCCATTTTCCTTTGGCTTTCTTGCGGATGCTGAGCTGGATCTTTCCCACCGCGAACGCTGTCTGGACTGGATGCAGGAAAGACAGTGAGAGAAGAAACAAAGACACCGTGAATTACCAAGAAAGACTCTCCAGATTCCATCGAAATATCGAGTTGCCGAGAAATGTCCTTACCGGCAACGCTTCCCTCTACTTCTTCAGCTAGACCTGAAAAAGGAGAAGAATCACGACATTGTAAGGGAGGTTTACATTTACAGCCATCCAATTTGTTGTGACACATGCAACAGTGAGATTCCCTCTAGACTTTCCATAGCTGTCCTGAAGAGCTTCCATAACCTATAAATGTTCTTTCTTGGTTTGTTAATGTTGTGGTCCATATGGTTATTGGCTGAAACAGATGTGTAAAATCAACTTTTCATTATCCTAACTTACTGAAATAATGACAAGGCCTACAAATTTTCATCCCTGCACATCCACAGAGACAGAGAGGCTTCACAATTACCTCTTATAACACACATACCCCAATGAAAATATTCATGGGATGATAAGACTTGGTACACAGTGGCTTGACGTCCCTATTTAAGACAAAGAATACATTTTTTCACTCGGCAAATAAATGGATGAAAGTTTAAATGTTAAGATTGATTTCAATAACTGTTCCCCACCCTTGCACTCCTTTCGATTTTAGGCATTTTATTTCTATCAAAAATGAATAGCCTACACTGAGAATGATTTTTTCCTTGTGTGCTCTAGGACAGTGGTTCTCAACGTGGGGTCCGGGGACCACCAGGGGTCCTTGAGGGGGTTCCAGGGGGTCCCCAGCAAATTGATGAATTGTTAAACTTCACGATTATTTCATTTACAAGAAGTGAACACAATTAGAGAATGTAGAAAAATGACTGTTTTGGTCCTACTTTCACTGTTATCTCTCTACCTACAATACAAATAGTCATGGAATTCTGGACAAAGTAATTTCTAACAATAAAAAATATTCTCAGATTTGGGTCTGAGAGACAAAATGTCATCAAATGCGGGGTCCGTGGCTCTAATGTGGACTAGATTAGGGGTCCTTGATATGAAAAAGGTTGAGAATCACTGAACTAGATCCTTGGTCAGACCTGTCGCTATGGGCGGGCCTTAGGGGGCCGGGCCCGCCCCCAAAAGTGCTAGTGCCCCCCCACTGGCGCCCAGATATAGTTAAATTAATTATTAGAAAATGTATTATTTTTTTTATTATAGTATTTTTCTGTTAAAAAATTTAAAAATACGTATTAACTTTATATTCCTTATAAATGAAGACATGATGTGTCTTTGTTTCACGGGGTTCTGTTATGTGAGAAACAGCCTATCACGTGCGGCCGTACTGAAAAAGGAAGTTACGCCAATGTAGCAGTGGGTAAAGGCAAATAATGGAACAGCTAGAACAGTCTGGTAAGTTCAGAAAATGACATCACTTTACTGTAATGCAGCCTTTAAAACCAGGAAAAGACACTTATGCCATATCACGATATTACCATATCCAAAATATAAGACGATATCTAGTCTCATATCACGATATCGATATATTGATATATTGCCCAGCCCTAGTGTGTGTGTGTGTGTCTGTCAGCACCCGACGTGGTGTTTTTTTTTTTTTCAAAGAGTGCTCGGCTGCTTTTGCACTTCTCATGTTCTAGTTAAATGTTGTGTTTGGTGCTTTGCCTATCCCTGTGTTGACTGCTTTAAATGATGACGACATGATATTAGCCTATCACGCGTCAGCATCCGCCGTGGTGCTTTTTCAATTGGAGAGATGTGGGCTGCTTTGCACTTCTGCTGTTATATTTAATGTGTTGTCTGGAGCTTTGTGCATACCATGACCTCTGTGTAATTGACTGCTTTAGATTCTGAGGACTGATGTGGTGTCTTTAGGCTGGTCGTATTTGCTGTTGATGGTTTAACGTGATGATCGCATCGGTCATACTGTATCTTATTTGCAAGTGCACTGATTGCGGTGCCAACCTCCCCCGTTTAGTCCTTGTGTCCCTGGCATCTATTCATTTTCTAAAAGCCAATTGTTAACAAAACCTTGTAAGCGCGTCTGATTGGTGCCAATTGTCTAATCAGTGAGTGTCAGCACTGTGAATGCGCCAGTTTTGTTGCTGCTCTCCACGTTATAATCGTAACTTACTGCCGTGATTCTCAACCTTTTTCATATCAAGGACCCCTAATCCAGTCCACATTAGGGCCACAGACCCCCATTTCATGAGATTTTGTCTCTCTGACCCAAATCAGAGAATATTTTTATTGTCAGATATGATTTTTGTCCAGAACTCCATGACTGTCTGTATTGTAGGTAGAGAGATGACAGTGAAACTATGATCAAAACAGTCATTCTACATTCTCTAATTGTGTTAACTTGTAAATGAAATAATGGAGAAGTTTAGCAATTCATCAGTTTGCTGGGGACCCCCTGGAACCCCTTCAAGGACCCCTGGTGGTCCCTGGACCCCACGTTGAGAACCACTGACATAATGCATTCGAACAATTTTAGGCCTAATACATTGGGACATATTAAATCTGAGACCAATTTCATTACTATGCGACCTCAGTATAGTTAGTATGCGTCAGTGCTGCATGAATAGAATAGTATATTGGATTATCAGAAATATTTAATAATAATTGTGCCCCCTCATGCAGTTCATATGCCCCCCTTAAGACTAAGCCCTGGTGACGGGTCTGTCCTTGGTGACATCCACTGACACATTACAATCTGCCTGCCAAGTGTTTTATTGGTTATTTGGGTTGGATGCTGCCTAAAAGCAGTTAGTGGAGTTACACCTTTGCTGCAACAGAAGACAGAAAGTCATTTAAATGCGAGAGGCAAATTCCACATGTACTGTACATGGAGGGGAGGTAAACTACAGGTGTGAATGGAGGCTCGCAAGCTGTGGAAAGTGAATGAGAAGACACTCTTCCCTGTCGAAGCGTCTTTGAGCAAGGCACTTTATACTGCAGTTATAGAAGACTGCGGTTGTACAGGGAAGCTCCCAGGTGTGATTGAGTGTGTGAAGCAGAGCTGTGCATGAGCAGTCAGCCTACCCTGGATAGATCTGTTCAAAACACTAAACTTTAAAGTTTAGTTAAAGTTTGGTCACTTCATGCAAGTGATTCGTGCTCTCAGACTATCAATATTTTATGCAAAAATTGATCAGCTCCTTGGACTAGACTTAATCATGGCGCCACACACCCTGAGAGCTTTCACGGCAGACATGGAAATGCCAGAAGATGGCAGTTACAAATGCAGTGGATATTTAATACCTTTCAAATTTTCTAGTTTTTATTGCATGGAGGCCTGAAATGAAAACTCATTAAATTCTTTTTTCCCCTACTTTCCTTTGAATATAGCATCCAGCAAAATAAAGTTAAAAACAAAAGACTTGGATTTGGTTGTATGCTTCAGATCATTGTCATGTTGACAGATGAAATTCTTCTCAAATTGAGCTCTTTTGTTTCACAGCAAATAATTCCCCAAAATATCTTGGTATGTAGAGCTATTCATGTCCCCCTCTGTCCAGCCCCATAGCATGATGCTGCACCACCATTCTTCCCAGTAGCTGCTGGCTTCTTTGGGTTCTGCATCAAACATATCTTTATGACTCAAGATACAAAAAATTCTACCTTGGTTTCATCAGACCATAAGATATTTCCCCACATTGTCTGTGTCTTCTTGCACAATAACGACAGGACAAAAACAAACTGCTTGTACACACCAAGAATGTATGTCTGTTTACAATGCACATAATGCAAAATAATTCATAATTCAATATGGGTGACTACTGCCTGTATTGCATCTCCATCTCTAGGTAATTCTGGCACTAAACCTGCCAAAACCGTGAGTTTCTCTCATTTGTTTTCTCAGGAATCAGTAAAGTAACATGTAGAAAACGCCACATTTCTACTCACGTAAATGAAGCATGTAGGACATTTTCCCTAGTAGCACTTCCAGTCGTAGGACGCCCCCCTCTAGGTCAACGATGGTACAGCCTGAGCTGTGGATCTAAGGGGAGAACACAAAGACAGGTAAACATGTCCTGCCCCACCAATCAGTAACAAGATGCATCATCACTTTCATTAAACGCGGACCAGTGGTGAAGAAGTTCTGGTCTTTCAAAGTTAGAAATTTGTCAATGTTGTTGCAATTCCTACTTGTCGCCAACAGAGGTCTAATAGATAATTTAATGCCCTTTTAAGTGTGTATGGTAGCTGAGTGGTTACCTTCCGTTTGGTATAAATGACCAGATTCACAGTCACATCAGTTTGGAACCAGTCATACCTAGGGCAACAAGAAACAACAGGCAGCGTGAAATAATCTCCTTGACTGTGTACTAACTTATTAAACTCTAATTCTGTGTATCATATTTGTTGTTGGCTGTATTTGATCGCATACCGAGGCCTGGAGTCTTTGTCTGGGGGAGGAGCCACTGAGGATGGAGGGGCGAGGCTAGCCATTGGTGGAGGTGGAATGATGGCTGACCAGAGAAACAGGAGAGAAGAGATCAGTAAAATTAACAATAATGTTCAGATTAGGGTTAAACCGATGTAAAAGATTGCTGAGATACAAATATACAGTAGGTGTGCTCTGTGTGTGTGTTTGTGTACCTTTGATAGCTGCACTGGCCTTAATAGCCATCCTGCCCACAAGGCACTCTTTCAACATGGACTCATAGTTTACCCACCGATGGACCTGTGCACAAACACACATGCACGATCCCATATGAGCACATGTAAACCCCATCCCCTTGCCCATAGACACACACACATATACAAACACATGCTAAACAGCTTGCAGAACTACACCAAGCTTGTAGCACTCACAAGGGCACCAAAACAACACATGTTCCAATGCTCCAAGGCCGTGCAACTCGTTTTTCCTCCTACTGATCTTTTTGAGGACACATTCACTGCTCAGACAAACATGGCTTCATTTAGTCCCACTGATTTGTACAGAGCTAGCAGGAGGCCGCAAATGGCGTACTGCACTGAAAAGCAAAACGAAAAATATCGTGCTATATTTGGTCCCGTTCACCCTCCCCTACCCTACCTGGTCAAACAGGTCAGTGCCGTCTATCCCAGCTGCCCTCATCAGTTCATCCTCTCCACCGGGGTGGTAGTCCATGTAGGGGGTGACATTGTAAACCATGCCTGAAAACACATACAAACAAGAGAATGTAACACGTATACAGCTCACAGCTCGGTATAAACTTAACTCAACTTGTATACAGCTTGAACAATGATGTCAGACCAGTGCCCTCTGCTGACCAAAATTGATAATAGCACAGAGACTACTGTCAATTGACAAAATTCATTTCATGAATGCATTCAAAACAGTCATTCAAAAGACACCAAATCCAAGGACATCCGAAATCGCTGGCAGAGCCCTTGAGAACAGGGCACACTCTCAAAATCGTGTTTTCCACAATGACATTCATTTCTGTCAAGTTGTTTTTCCAAAAGAACAACTCTTGAATTAATATTTTAAATCCCATCACACATCACCGAGGTACTGCTTTCAGTGAGAGATGAATGAGCGGCCTTCATCAAACCAGGAGGAGAACACATCAATGAAATCAGACTGAGTAAATACACAATGAGGATCTCTGAAGTGTAAACAGAGGCATTACTGGGCTATTGGTTAAGGTGTTCTATCTGTCTGTGTGTGTGTGTGTGTGTGTGTGTGTGTGTGTGTGTGTGTGTGTAGAAGTATTGCTCCTACTGAGAAAGACAGTCACAGCCTGTCTGATGAGGACAACACAACTATAATGCTGCATTCCATTTCAAAGTCAAACAAACAGAAGAGGATTGCCCAACTTAAAATACTGTTCCCCGTGCAACAGCTAATGCTATGTCAATGGTGTTTGGCAGCATTAGCTAGCTAGTTAGCATAGAATGCAAGTGCAAAGTTCATATTTCATATTTATATCTTTAGCCATCTACCACACAGGTGACCAATATCAGTCTGGTTTCCACTCCAGTTGGGCTGGAAATCATCTAATGCAGTGATTCTCAACCTTTTTCATATCAAGGTTGAGAGGGCCACAGATGCCAATTTGATGAGATTTTGTCTCTCAGACCCAAATCTGACAATATTTTTATTGCTAGATATGATTTTGTCCACAATTCCATGACTATCTGTATTGTAGGCAGAGAGATAACAGTGCAGCTATGATCAAACGGTCATTCTTCTACATTGTCTAATTGTGTTAACGTCTTGTAAATGAAATAATGGGCAAGTTTAACAATTCATCAATTTGGTGGGGACCCCCTCAAGGACCCCCTAGTGGTCCCCGGACCCCGCGTTGAGAACCACTGATCTAATGCTGCCGGGGTCACCTCGTATACACGTCCAGCAGTCGTCTCGTTTGTTGTGTTTCTTCAGCTCCTCCTCCGTCACCTCGATCAGTCGTCCCCTCAGCCCGGTCAGGTCTCGGCCGCTCTTGGCAAACCGGATCCAGTCCATGAGACTGTGGCCCGGCTTCAAGGCCACCTGATCGGGCGCGGCAGAGTCACGAGATAAAAAGACATTAGGTTATACTAAAATAGAAGGCTAGCCCCAGTTGGCAGCATAGATAATCTGCTGCTTAGGAAAGCCTGAAATGACATCACTACTGTTGGACTCTTGAGGGTGAAATGAGAACGCAAAAATGAAACTTCTGGCAATTCAATGCATCTTTGATTTACATTCCTCAAAGAACATATTAATTGTGAGGGTCTACTGCTATATTTGGCATGCATATAATCCAGCAAACAGCACTTTATTTTATAACTTTTCAACTTTTGGAACTCACTGCTTGCTCTCACCCTCCACTGTGTATTTTGGTGGAAGAAGCTTGTGGGAGTATCAGGCAAACCAGCTATAAAAAACTGGCATATTATTGAAATATGTCATAATTCGTGGATTGTATGTATGCCGAAGTGAAGAGCGACCCCTAGCAATTTATGAAATGTCTTAACTCTTATATTAGGAGGTATGTAGCTTTTCCAATCGGCTAAGGCAACTTTAAACGGCCAAGTTTTTTAATTCGGCTTGATGTTCTCTCCGTACAAAGAAACAAAGGAAAGTAACGTTATCAATGATAGGAAACAGGCATTTCCTTCTTCTTCTTCTTCTTCTTCTAAGGGGTTTTCTTAAATACTTTAGAGCTGTCACTCTAGTTTACATCTCAATTTGCACCTGAACAGCAAGAACTAACAGCAATGACCCACCGAGGACGAGCTGTGGTTTTGTTATACGGTGGTGACAGCTTACTCCTACATTGCGTCCTGTAGTATTTCATCTTAATATCGGTGTGTGGTTAGTGTTACCTTGTTCCTCCCGGACTGGCCGGCCGGAGCGACCCGCTGCTGGGAGCTCGGCGCCGGGAACGACTGGGTCGGGACGTTCAGCATCTGGACTCTTCGGAAGCAGCCCCAGTTTCGGAAAAAATCTATTTGACCAACGTTAGTTTGCCACAGTTAAATGGGAACCAACTGCTTTGTCCGTGAAATGGCTGCTATGAGTTCCTTGTGTAAGTTCCTCCGTTGTGGTAACACATTTCCCTAAAGTGTTTAGAAGTGAGTTGAGCAATGCTAATGTACTTAGCTAGGAGGCTAAGCTAAACTAGGCTAACAACGTTAGGCGCTAGCTTGCTATCTAACAGCAGCCACCATTATTCGTCACATTAAGCTCCGATAAAAGTCAATATCTACCGTCAAAAATAAAGAAGTAACAATTAAAACGGCAGTCGTTGCTCGCTGTCTTGTGAGTAATAGCTAACACTGCCTGGTGGAGTTCTGTCACCGTGGAAAAACTACAGTTATTGTCGAAGAATATGACGACAACGTCAACAATAAGCGTCATCATGTGGCGACCAGTCCACTGCCCTCTAGTGTTCGTATTATAAATTGCAAATAATAATGGCAACTACAACAACAGTAATACTACTACTGCTACCACTACTATTACCAATAATAATAATAATAATAATAATAATAATAATATTTATCCAAACAGTGTTACAAAGTGCTTTACAAGACAAATAATAGCTTTGGCAGCAACCTCACATTATTATGACAAGGCAGCCAGTGCTTGTAATTAAAATGGCTCAATCTATACAGTGCAATCATCAATAATGAGTTTATGTAAGTACCAAGTGGTGTTAAACAAACCCACCTGAAATTACACTGCTGAAAAAACTGGTTACAGAAAAACCATATTTGCCTCTTCTTCCAGATCCGTCCTCGTCCTCATCCTCCTCATCCTCCTCTGAATCTTTATTTTTTTCGTCTGACATTGTGAAAGCATGGTATGAACAGCAGTGCTGTCACACCGACTTGGACCGCTGACAGTGGACTATACCTCTGACTTCAAAGTTGGCCAACAAACAACATGGCAACCGAAGGATTTCCTTTTTGAAGGCTAATCTGCTACGTAACATTAAGAGGATTCAAAGAGAAGAGACCTCTCTCTGACTTCAAAATAAAAGTCCAGGCACTTGTTAGAGGCTTGGCCAAGCTCTTATGTAATGAACTGAAAGGAGGGATAGGCCTGACATAGAACATCCTGCAGCTTTTACAAGTACTGTGTGCTGTAGGATGTCAGACAAAGATCATCTGCTCTGGTGGCTCTGGAACTAAAATAGACGAGACTTGCAAACCGGTATTTGAGGATAAAAAGCCTCATGAAAAAGAATGAGAAAATGCTTATGATCAAGAAAAATGTACTCATTTAAAATCACCATGAAATGAAAAATGCTAATTCTCCATATCATAACGTACACCTATTTAACAAAACATGACAAAAAAATCTGTATATATATTTTTTTTTTTTCTTGTATTTTATATGAAAATTCCATACTTTTATATTCTGGAAAGTGGTGTGTTTTTAGTGTTTACTTCAAAAGTCCCTCCCAACGTCCTTTTCAACCAAAAATACGCTGAATTACAGAAGCAAGACACCATAGGAATTCCGTTCCCTTGTGACTTTAACGATAAAGTGCCATAACAAAATGATGCTTGGTGAAAATATGATTTACAAAAGGGAAGATTGTGTCAAAATACAATGACCGTTTCATAGAGAGATGTTGGAGTAGACTGGACTTTCCAGGGAATAGTGGGAGCTGTGTTTTGTCCAGGAAATTGCACTGTCCATTTACAGTAAGTGCAAGCCAAATAAAGTTTTACTAGTAGTTTTCAATTCCTGATCCAGTCAAGGTAGAGCAGTGGACAAGTGTCACCAGTGGGGCCATTTAATTGTACATGAAAATATTGTAACAATTCTGGACCGTTATTGAACATGAATGACTGTATGTAATATAACTGCAGAGACTATTAAATATGGACTTACCTGTGACATTTGAGGCACTGGCCTGTCCCCTCATTCCTGACCCAGTGGCTGAGCCGGAACAGGTCCCAGTCCAGTTAGAACCCCCACCCCTTCAAGTGCAATAATCTGTTCTATGCAATATCTCTCCAACTATGCTGCATTACTGGCTCCACTTGCTCCCAGTACCGGACATTTCACTCTTTTATTCTGTGCATATACAGTATTATTTCATTCTTATCTATTGTATATTTTTGTATCTTATACTCTATAGTGTTTATATTTTCTTATAGTTTTTATCCTTAATTAGGCATCTATAGGCTTGCTCCAAACGACATTTCATTGTACTCGTACAGTGACAATAAAGCTATCTATCTATCTATCTATCTATCTATCTCTCTATCTATCTATCTGTGCCTATTCATCCTTGGTAGCCAACTGGGTGCTCCTGAGTGTGCTTCACATGTGGTTTTTGGATGAACTATCATTAGAAGTTTTTCCCCATACCAATAGAAGTGTCGTGTTTTAATTAATTGAATTGTAATAAAGGATAGGTGTTTTTTTTTTTTTTAACCTGAATTCCACCTGCTCTGTGTGTGTTTACTTGGGGGACCAAAAATAACTTGGTGTCAGTGTGGTCACTGGTGGGAAATCTCCTCCACACAGGAAGTATTGAATCGAAACTTAAGAGTGAAATTCAAATTGTCCCCTAAACAGCATCAGAAAGCTGGACTCACCAACGTTAGATCTTTAGCCTCTCTCATCCCTTTGGTTTCCTTAAACCATCACAGACCGGCCGGGGCTGTGGCAGTTCACTGATAAGTCACCTGACAGGATTTCACGGTATTGAAACGTCAAAGGTTTCAAACGGTTTCCTCTCGCTGCCATTTGGGGCCACCGACGTGCAAAAGTGCAGCTTCAACGCTAGAAACGCCGGGCTGTTTTTCAATTTTAGAACCGAAATATCTCTAGCTTTCGAAATGTCTCTCCGTGACTTTTTCAAAATCATTCCTGGAAATAGGGGAGACCGGGGTTGATTGTGTCACTTTTGGCATTTCCGTCCATATCTCCTTGCTCATTTGAAATAGATTTTTCTATCTACTTTGAACAAAACCGTGCGTGTGTGTGTTTTCTGTTACAACCATCCCCAATCTTATTTGTTGCAACTATCCCCAACCCTGGCAGCCATTTAAGAGCTAGCTAGTGTAGGCTCATGGTGTAACATTGAAGAAAGAAAGTGACACTTAAATATATGCATACAGTTCAATTAATTATTCAATCAATAAATAAAAATACATGATCAAAAAGTCACTGTCAAAGAGAAATCATCGTACCAGCTTCCCGGATTAATACCAGGAATACACAATCCACAGCATAAACATAACACTTAGGAAAAACAAGTATCAAGAAAAATATAAAAGAATAGAAGAATAGAAAATACAGCTAAATATCTCTGCACAGATATCTCACAAATTTTTCTCATTTCAAAATACAGATCCTCTACACAGAAAATGGAAATGATGAATCACGGTGTAACATTAGCATAAGCTAACCCAAAATCTGCTAATTATCGTAAGCTAAGTTTGATGATTCTGACAGTTAAACACACTGCTATCCAAAAAAAAAAAAAAATTAGATTAAAAAACTTACCTCAAAATCAGAAATTTGTCTATAAAATTGTCAGTGTCTTTGCCAGTCTTTTCTTTCCATATGTGGGCCTGGGACTAAATGGAGCGTCTACACATGTGATCGTGTCATTTCTAGCTTGCTCGTGATTGGAGGAATCGAAAGTCTTACAACTATCTGCCCCCAGTTGTTATACACAACAACACGGGATAGTTGTCAGACTTTCAATGACAGGGTATAGTTATTTTCCCCCTTCAATTGATGGTTTGTCAGCACTTCTCTTAGACCCCCCCCCCCAAATCCACTGGCTATTCTAGTGTTAAAACCCTTCAGCTGATTTACAACACCAACAGTACTGACAGTCAACCATGTCATTCTCATGGAAGATAAACTTACTCCTACACCTTGTTTATATCACAACCCATTTTACGTGGAAGCTGCATATATTTAAAGGTGAATAATGATGAAAAGGTGAATCATTTGATACACAATGACATTCAACTGTCAGCAGCACATACGTATTTCCTGATTTCCCTTAAGACACCCTGTGCTGTATACTAGTGATTCTCAACCTTTTTCATATCAAGGACCCCTAATTTAGTCCACATTAGAACCACGGACCCCCATTTGATGAGATTTTGTCTCTCGGACCCAAATCAGAGAATATTTTTATTGACAGATATGATTTTATCCAGAATTCCATCACTATCTGTATTGTAGGTAGAGAAACTGATCAAAACAGTCATTCTTCTACATTCTCTAATTGTGTTAACTTCTTGTAAATTAAATAATGCTGAAGTTTAACAATTCATCAATTTGCTGGGGACCCCCTGGAGCCCCCTCAAGGACCCCTGGTGGTCCCCGGACCCCACGTTGAGAACCACTGCTGTATACAATGTTGAAATTGTCAGCAGCATATTGTTGCTTTTGGGTGAAAACCTTTGTATGTCCAATATGCAAACTTTCCAGGAACTAGTAAAATCAGCCTTGTTTTCAGCTTGACCGTTATGATTTTTTGAGTTTATCCAATGGGGTTTGAAAGGGTTTCATATGACCAAGGGTCATAGAATGAAAAAATATAAAATGTCCTCAAACCATACAGCAGTGATTCTCAACCTTTTTCATATCAAGGACCCTAATTTAGTCCACATTAGAGCCACGGACCCCCATTTGATAACATTTTCTCTCTCAAACCCAAATCTGAGAATATTTTTATTGTCAGATATGATTTTGTCCAGAATTCCATGACTATCTGTATTGTAGGTAAAGAAATAACAGTAAAACTATGATCAAAACAGTCATTCTTCTACATTCTCTAATTTTGTTCACTTCTTGTAAATGAAATAATGCTGAAGTTTTACAGTTTTTAAATTTGCTGGGGACCCCCTGGAACCCC
This sequence comes from Centroberyx affinis, assembly GCF_046629955.1. Taxonomy (NCBI): domain Eukaryota; kingdom Metazoa; phylum Chordata; class Actinopteri; order Beryciformes; family Berycidae; genus Centroberyx; species Centroberyx affinis. The sequence goes on from NW_027280825.1 coordinate 72,835, forward strand.
CTCAAGGACCCCTGGTGGTCCCCGGACCCCCCTGTTGAGAACCACTGCCATAGAGGATGTTAAAACATAAAAATCACCAAAATTGGAGTCATGAGGTTTTTCACATGACAACAGCGACATGTTTATTTAACCTTACAATTATTTATATTCTTTATTGCTTCATTGTATTTTGTTATTTCTACTGTTTTTATTGCTTATTCTATATTCTATTTTTGTGCTTATATTCTGTGTTTTTTTGCTGAATTACTAGTTGCTGCTGCAATAATCCCATTTCCCCCATGGGAATCAATGCTGCTCTATGCAGCTCCCTGCAGATGGCAGCAGAAACTCAATATTGATTCAACAGCTTACCACATTTTTCCTGGTTTTGTTGGTTCTGATTGTTGTTCCTTGTCTTTCCTAATACGCCACAATGAGCACAGATTTTGAGTCACATTAACATTTATTTTATGCCCCATCGCTGTGAGACATTTCATACAAATTATGGATTTTATGATGATACCGCATCTAAAAGTGTATCTAACAGTCATATTTGTCAATTCCTACGGCTTTATCCCACCTTTACTCTCCTCTCCTACCCCTGCTCTCTCCTCTGCTCTCCCTCTCCCTCTCTCTTTTGTCACTCCACCCATCGCTCCCTCTCTCCCCCGCAGATCCGCAGGCCGTAGCGGCGCAGGGGCAGATAATTACAATTTCAAAACCATTTGCCAGATCATTACCAGCTAATCCCGTGTTTGGTCTGATGAGTCACGCGTCTCATTTGCCACGGTGCTCGGCGGCTCGGGTGGCTCTTTCACAAACACCGGCCACGGACCACCGGCCCGGCCCGCGGGGGGCTACCGGGCCAGAGGGGAGAGGGTCCTCTGGGACAGGTGGGGATCACAAAGCCTACCGGAGTGGAAATTGCAGGACAGTGTTAAGTGTGAATCTAGACAAGATTTTCTAATTAGTAATTTAGACTGGCGTTTGTCTGAAAAGGCTGTATTCACTATGACTAATTGTCATCAATTGTACAAAAAGGAGAATCCTATTACACTTAGTGTGGGATTAGACTGGTAATTTCCTGGTGTTATCTTGTCTGTATGGTGCTGTGCTTAAACAATAGTCATGTAGTGGTGGGTGAACTGTGAACTTTAGAAAAAACAATCACATATATATACAAAAAAATCGGATTTATTTTCTGAAATATGCTTATAGATGTGCTTTTTCCCCCTTGAGAAACCCTATCTTCATGTATAACCTACATCAGGTTAATACTAGTTACTATGATGTATACTATAAATGTTAGGCTATATCATAAAGATTTAAATCAGGCTAAAAAGATGGGTAAAGTGAGTTTAGGTGGGTTTACCCTCCACTGCATCCTTGTTGGTCAATAAAAAGGACATGGATAATATGCTAGTTATGAAGTATAGGGGAGAGTGGGGTAAAATGAGCTGATTTTTGCATTTTGTGCCACTACAGCAAAATAGAAACATAGAAAAACATATTGATACCTTGTTAGGCATTCATTTTCTGTAGCTAATACAGTTTTAGACGTTTCACACATAAAAAAAAAAAGTTGTTTTGTTTTTTTGTTTTTTGGCTCAATTTGCCCCGCTAGAGACACAATTTACCCCACAACTATTTGACAACTTTGAACTCAGGTCCACAGTTCTGCTAAGTTTATGACCTCATATTGTACCTTATACCAGTGATTCTCAACCTTTTTCATATCAAGGACCCCTAACTTAGTCCACATTAGGGCCACGGACCCCCATTTGATGAGATTTGGTCTCTCGGACCCAAATCTGAGAATACTTTTATTGCTAGATATGATTTTGTCCAGAATTCCATCACTATCTGTATTGTAGATAACAGTGAAGCTATGATCAAAACAGTCATTCTTCTACATTCTCTAATTGCGTTAACTAATGAAAGTTTAACAATTCATCAATTTGCTGGGGACCCCCTGGAACCCCCTCAAGGACCCCTGGTGGTCCCCGGACCCCACGTTGAGAACCACTGCCTTATACAGCCTTATATTAATATATTGTAAAAAAAAAAACCTTTAAACTAAGATGCTAACTTCGATACAATAATCACAATGTCTTTACCATGATAAAACCCCCATTCAGAAAAAATTACATTTTGAACTGGCTCTCTACCACTTCCTCCATATGCTCTTGACTTCCCCCTTCCGCCCCTACTTTGACTGTTAATTTGAGAGATTTCAGGACCTATATAATTGTGTGGCTGAATTTCTTTTCCATAAAAAAGATAATTTAACATATTTTTTTTTTAATGTATTAGTAAACTAACTGTGGTTTCCTTTGACGTCACGCAGGAATCGTCTTCATCTCTACCAAGTGTTTTTATTGTAGCTATGAAGAGGATATGTGATTATCTGTGAAATTATTGAGATTTAAAAAAAAAAAAAAAAAAAACTATGTTGTGGTATTTTTTGTTGTTGTTGTATAGTTGTTTGTTTTTGAGTTTTTGAGTTGTAGAGTCTGGTGTGGAGGGTTTATATCCTGTACCAGACAATTTTCAATTTTCAATAAATATGAAGAAACACTTGGTTCCCATTAGACCTTCAATTTCCATCTGTTTCTTTCCCTGCAAGTTCAAGTCTTATTGCCAGTGTATTCTAGTAAACATTCACACCGAATGGATTGTTTGCTATTGTTGTTGACAGCTAATTCCCATTGGCACCCTGGCTGTCAATGCACACACGCACAGCAATATGGTCGCATGTGTGGCATGGCGGCCTGTGTTTCCCTCAGTGGGTCAATTGACCAGACAGCTCTTGATACCAGAGCGCAGGGAGTTTCTATGGCAACGCGTGAGACCGAGGTGGATGGATCTCCAAATGGCATTGGCAGACATTTTTTTTTCCATAATGCGATGCACGCTTGCCATCTTCGACTCCAACACTGTCAATAATATTTGCAAACTGCCAAACACATCTGTTGTTACGATTTGTGTGCATGTCAGTGTGTGAATGCATCTGTCATATCACAAGTCCTGATTACTGTGTGAGCCAATAAGTTTTCTGATCTGTTTGTGGCATCCTGGCTTCAAAACAACTATACTTACAAATCCAATAGTTAGACTGATATATTAGTTTGCTGATATATGGGGCCGATATTGTCCTTTTTAGAAAAAAAAATCATATTATTTTTATATCAGATGTCTGACTAGAGAAATCATTCCAGTGTGGTGTGGGAGGATTTTACTCAACAGTCTACAAAACCTGCAGTGAAACCCACCCTGCTAACCCACCTAAATGAATTTCATTAGTATGACTTTCAATGGAGAGTTTTAGTGTCCCATGATGGTCTAAATACTGTTTCAGAGGCTTTTCCACTTTGACAATACAATTCTGGGGGAAACACTAAATCTTTAGAATTTTTTTAATTTTTTTTAGGCACATAAATGGTAAAATTTAAAGATACTAAATATGACATCGGCAGCTTCAATCCAAAAATGTCTGTATCGGCCTTCAAAAACCCACACCAGATTAACTGTAATATAATACCCTGTAATGTTTATATCTATCTTTTATTGACCTTTTCAGTGCATTTCTGTGGGCTAGTAAAAGACAATAAGACAGAACTCAAAGTAAGACATAAAACTAAACACCAACCTACGTCACTGACACCGTTCATACACATTTGTCTTAGACGAGATCTCTGAACAAGCACGGCCTCCCAGCATCTCATTGGCTCTCCTGCTGACCCTTCACCTCTGACCCCGGCTCAAGGACCCGCTCGCCACTGAACCAGTCGGTTCTGCGTGGAACTTTTGAAGTGAGTCTGTTCAGTCTGATTGGCTGTGTCAAACTCAGATCCATGTTCATAGCGGGTCAGCTACCGATAAATCACGCGGGCGACTGTGGCCTTCAACCTTTAGTCACCCTCTCTAGTGACCATGAACAAAGATCTCTTGATTAGCATGCGACATATCCTGTATGAGGTCAGTTTTGGCTATATTCCTCTGATAATCCTGTTTTATTGTGTTTTTTAAACTGGATGTTTAAAGCTACACCAGGCGACTTCACACTTCGGCAGCAGGAGGTGACTCTTTGAATTTTCGAAAGTTTGAAGGACTTCATTACCCGGAAATCACGTAACATGACATCAGTAAACCGCGCACTCCTCGAACTCAATGCTGAAGTCGGTAATTGAAAATTCCCAGCTGGTACGTCGGAATTACAACCTCATTCCAGTGGTCCGGCTCGGAAAAATCAGGGGAGAAATATGGACAACCACAACATTTAATTTGCCCAATGTAAAATACTGTTCCCCATGCAACAGCTAATGATGCTTAGCAATGTTATCGGGCTTGTTAGCACAGAAATATAAGTACAATTTACATTTCAAATGTATACATTTAGCCATTAACCACACAGGTGTTTTTCTAACTTTCAGACCATGCAATGCTGAAAATCAAACTTGAGTGTATTTTGAAGATTATAAACATGTTATTAAGTAATGCTGTGTAGCATTTACAGTGTGTGCTGTCATGTTGACGTGACGTCAGATAACTAATCTCAGCAACATAGTTGGTTAACTTGAACTTGAAGGGCCGTTATATTGCATTTTTTCCCAATGGGAAGTCGGAATTTCAGACTTTCCGACATGGAACACAGCATAAACGTCTTCATAGCACTTGTTTGCTCGTTTTCGAAACTAATTCACTCTTAAGTGTGGATGCATCGCTTCCCGTGGAGAAGATTTCCCACCAGTGACCAAACTGACACCAGTATTTAATTTGAGACGCCATAGATTTTCCCTATTTCCCCAGTTAGTGTGGCTGGGGATGGGATGAAAAACACCTGTGTGGTTTTCTCTGAGAAGACGGCTAGATATTTGCATAAAATTCTTACCTGGTGCAGCTTTAAATGAATAGTTCACCCCAAAATTAAAATTCGGTCATTATCTACTCATTCTCATGCCAGTACAAACTCGGGTGAGTGTTTTTTTTCTTCATACAACTTACCTGGAGTTCTCCAGGCTCGCTGCTGGAGGAGCTTCTTCCAGTGAATGGGGAGTGAATGGGGAGCTGGACGTTCTGCTTCAAAAAGGGCAATAAATGTCCATAAAATGACTCCATAAAGCTTGTGTAGTATAATCAAAGTCTTCTGACGCCTGACAATCGCTCTATGAGTCGAAAAAAGCGTAATTTGATCCATTATTTCATGAAAATCCGAGTCGAGTTTGGTAATGCGGAAGTACATGCAATGGCGATTGACTTGGATTTTCATGAAATAATGCATCAAATTACGTTTTTTTTTACCCATAGAGCAATCATCAGGTGTCAGAAGACTTTGATTATACTACACAAGCTTCCAATTCACTGGAAGAAGCTCCTCCAGCAGCGAAAACAAAAGTTCATTATACTTGTTTTTTAATTGTGCCAATAAAAGGTTTTCAAATATTAAGTGGTGCATGAATTGCATTCAAAGCAAGGCAACTTTTTTTATTTACATAACACATTTCATACAGAGGGTAAATTCAAAGTAGTAAATTCACTGACGAAGCAGAGGGACATGGTGTCACCTTGTGTAATGTTTACAATGCAGATCATTGACATTAGCTCTGGCAATACGAGTAATTTAGTGGTGCTAAACCTAGTCCACACATGCAAAATGAAATTATATTGGTGGGATGTCTAAGGTTGAATCTGATCCAAATCTTACCCTTTCATTATCCTAGAGATTATTATATAAACCTAGTAACCCCTGCCCCCTAAAACAACAAGAAACGGCTCTCGGAAAGGAACGGAGCCATAAGATCCGGCTCCCTTCAAAGAGCCGTAATCCCCATCACTAGTAGATAATGACCAAATTTACATTTTTGGGTGAACTATTCCTTTAATTATTTGTGAGTCCATACAATATAGACAATTGCAGCTGCCACAGCAGTTTAGATCGCAGCGCTGCGGTTTAGAAACAACATGGAATTCCGTGTAGCTCCGGCTTCATCAGTCAAACAGCATCTAAAAGGCCAGGAATGTGTCCGCTCGTGTCCTCTGAGACCCGGAGATGTCAGTCGCGACCTAATTGCCGTGGCGAAACCCCCCCCGGGTCAGGAGGAAGAGGAGGAAGAGGAGGGGATCCCGTGTCAGTGTGAGGGGCTATATATATGAGCGGCACCCCCCCCTCGGAGAGAGACTCAGCAGGACTAAACCAACCGGGAGCCCATTATGACCGTGGGAGGGCAGGGCCTGCCAATCAAAGCAGGCTTCTGTTTTTACAAAATGGTCCACAGGGTGTGAAGTTTAACTGCAAAGGGGCCGGCTCAGCAGTAAAACTGTCCGGGAGGGAAAGTGTGCGATTGTATCACACACACTCATTAGGATGTGTCTCAATAAACATGCCTCTCAATTCCATGATAACTTGTCGCGTTGAGCTAAATAAGATAAGATGGAACTATAATGCAACCGTCAATTTCAATACTAGCACATGGAAATGTACAAATGTGTGAATGAAAAGTAGGAAATATTTGAATTATAGTGTTAGGAGCTAGGGTATGCAAAATAACAGCAGTAGAACACACTGAGACAAAGAAAAACCTCTATGATATGAAAATAAACCAAAAATAGGAAATAGATGCAGTAGTGAAAATTACGTAAAATATCAAGATACATGCAATACATAACATATTGAAAGAATATGAGAATATGAAGAAAACCAATATATGATTATGTGTAAAATACGCACATTCACATTAACAGTTTATGTTAAATGAGCCAGTATTTAGTCAAATCCACATAGTACATAATTGCACATCAGTAGTTAAAATGACTATTAACTAAACATCGAACAAAAAGTTCGGAACTTTGTGTTTGGTAGATTATTTCTCTGTTGTAACAATGCTTCTTGGCAATACATTTTATACCGTTGGAAAGCCTGTTTATTTCCCTTTTAAATGGTGCCCCATTTGTAAGGAACATGCATTTGTGGGATGAGCAGCACAGCTGAGTATGTGGGTTGCGCTCATGAAAAATTTGCCAAATCTTCTCTGCCAATGCCAAACAGCTTATTCTGCTGTTGCTATTGACTCTTGTTTTGAGCTTCCGGTACCCCCAGGTGCTGACAATCAGGTACCTGATTGGCACCTGCACTGGAACCTGAACATGTGGAGGAACATTATGTTCAGCGATGAGTCCAGATTCTGCCTATGGAAGTTGGATCGTAGGGTCAAAGTGTGGAGAAGACGGGGAGAACGCTATGCTGATTGCTGCACCGATAGAGTAACACCTTTTGGTGGAGGCAGTGTGATGGTGTGGGGCGGTATCTCCATCACTGGAAAAACGAGGCTTGTCATCATCGGAGGCGATCTCAATGCAGAGAGATATCGAGATGAGATTCCGCAACCGGTGGCGATCCCATATCTCCACAGTCTGGGACCGAACTCCATCCTCCAAGATGACAACGCTCGCCCCCACAGAGCGGGGTTTATCAGAGACTACCTCCAGAATTTTGGAGTAGAGAGAATGGAATGGCCGGCCAACAGTCCTGACCTCAACCCAATTGAACAATTATGGGATCAGCTCGGGCGTGCTGTTCATGCTAGAGTGACCGACACAACCACGTCGGCTGACTTGCGACAAATCCTGGTTGAGGAGTGGAATGCCATCCCACAGCAGTGTGTGACCAGGCTGGTGACCAGCATGAGGAGGAGGTGCCAGGCTGTTGTGGCTGTGTATGGTTCTTCCACACGCTACTGAGGCTCCTGACTGTTTGTTAAATGAATAAATTGTAAAATTGCCAATATGTCTTGTTTCTTCCTTGTTACTGATAGACCTCAATCATCCAATCCACCAAACAACACCAAACAAGAGTCAATAGCAACAGCAGAATAAGCTGTTTGGCATTGGCAGAGAAGATTTGGCAAATTTTACATGAGCGCAACCCACATACTCAGCTGTGCTGCTCATCCCACAAATGCATGTTCCTTACAAATGAGGCACCATTTAAAAGGGAAATAAACAGGCTTTCCAATGGTATAAAATGTATTGCCAAGAAGCATTGTTACAACAGAGAAATAATCTACCAAACACACAGTTCCAAACTTTTTGTGCGATGTTTATAAATGGTTTCATAGAATGTATGACCATATGCAAATCAGTATGTCATGTGTACAATAACATGCAAACACACATACACACACACATTTATGAAAAGTTGCATAAACTGTCCTAATGTTTCTAGCCGAGGCTGAGGAAATGACACCTACCACTCTGTCTTTTTCTCTTTCTTTGTGTATTGTGTGTGTGTGTGTGTGTGTGTGAGACAGAGAGAGAGAAAGGGAGAGCGAGCGGTTATGTAAAGGGAAAAAATATCCCCTTTAGGCATAAATCACCACATCTTTACCGATCCACCTCTTTACACTCGCGTTAATTGACTTGACGATCCAGAAAATTGTTCTTAAGGGTCTAACGAGAGGTGCGGAAGAGGGCTAATATGTAATAATTCATATTGACGTCTTTGTTACTTTCTTTCGTCTTTTTCACTTTGCGGTTGACGCTTCTTGCCTTTGCTGCAGCCTGTTGGGCACCATCACTTCATAAATAGTCTCAGAAATGAGTTTATCCTGACAGGGTTCACTCGCCTTAAGGACCAACAATAAGCTGGGAGACAATAGAGTTGACACTAAATATTATTCTCCATAATCACACCGGCAGAATGAGTCTCACCTTTTGCTAGCTTCTTAAATGTTCAGCACTTGAGGTAATTATCCGAGTTTTTGAGCAGCATGGTTGCGCCGCGGTTCGTGCCTCGCCGCTGACAGTCCTAATAAAGTAGACCAGGGTTTAATAATTACTGGCGCTAATGATATCATTACTGGCAATGCAACCCGTGGAGGTCAAATCAGACCTTAAGCTTGGAGTTTCATCACCTATGGACAGGTAAAGGTCATTTTTCAAAAGTATTAGCGGAGTAGACTTTCGCAACTCCGCTTGCTTGGCACAGTTTCAGAGAGAAGAAGGAAAGTTCTCTTGCAGACTTTTTAAACTGTTTCGACAGTTCATCCCCTGCTCATGCTCTTATTCCTCATTATCAAACGCTGACATTAAGAGGACTTATTATATTTCTCATAATCACAAACCTGTACAAATTGACCACGCGCAAGGAATAAAAAGAAAGACAGCGGTGCGCGAACTCGAAAAAGCCAGAAAGGGAAGAACACATGCAGCTACTCCTGGAGGCTGATGGATGTTCTAAAACAGTGGTTCTCAACGTGGGGTTCCGGGGACCACCAAGGGGTCCTTGAGGGGGTTCCAGAGGGTCCCCAGCAAACTGATGAATTGTTAAACTTCAGCATTATTTCATTTACAAGAAGCGAACACAATTCGTGACCTTAGTATTATAAAGTTCTATCTCACCTTTTTGTCAAAACTGAGTTAGTCGCATGAACCTATTCTATGAGTGCCTGTTGACATGTGTGGTGTTATTTTTTGAAAATAATGATTTTTGAGTCTGTAATTTCTAAAACAAAAGGACCCATCTCCATTTAACTCAATGGATGCTGAAAACTTTGAAGCTCAATATCTCAGAGCTATCCTGAAGGCAGATAGAACCTTATAATTCTAAGCTCACGAATTAGAGAATGTAGAAGAATGAACTGTTATCTCTCTGCCTACAATACAGATAGTCATGGAATTCTGACAAAATTCTGACAAAATCATATCTAACAATGAAAATATTCTCAGATGGGGGTCTGTGGCCCTAATGTGTACGAAATTAGGGGTCCTTAATATGGAAAAGTCACCGTTCTAAAAGAATGTCTTTATTGGTCCGGAAAAAACAACACAGGAAGAACTTTCTTGTACCAATAAATAGGTTTTTAGAACATCCATCGGCCTCCAAGAGCAGCTGAATTTGTTCTTCCCGTTTTTTGTTTTTTTTTACCAAATTGACTTTGGAAACATGACTTCATATTTGTAACTCCTGGCCCCACTCAGCCTATAAATGATTCCCCACTGATACTCTCAAGAAATGTGGCAAAACGGAGGATACCGCAGTGCACGGCAAATATATTCTAAATCATAGCGTTTTAAAGCCATGAGCAGTTGCAGCTGGGAGCGCTTAAATATTAAAATGCCACAAAGGAGCACACTTCACTGTTAAATCTCTAAAGCTTGTGAGATTCTCTTACTCTGTTGATTTTACACCATTGGAAGTGCATTGTGATCCATTACCAGCAGACTATAATCCCATTAGGAGCAGAGATAAGTTTTTCTTACGATATAATCATCAGACAAACATCAGAAAATTACATTGCTTAGCATGGTGTTATTAATTATGCAGTTGCTCCATAAAGTATTCAGCCCCCCCAAACATTTGCCTGTGTTTATTATATCACGCTCTGATTATAATAAGGATCATGTGCTCACAATGTGCTTATAATGCACTTATGATGCCTTGTAATCAGAGGTGGAAAGTAACTAAGTACATTTACTCGAATACTGTATTTAAGTGCAATTTTGAGGTACTTGTACTTTACTTGAGTATTACCATTTCATGCTACTTTATACTTCTACTCCACTACATTTCAGAGGGAAATATTGTACTTTTTACTCCACTACCTTTATTGATAACTTAAGTTACTAGTTACTTTGCAGATTCAGATTATTAATACGAAATATAATCAACTAATAAATTGTGATGTATTATTATAGATTACTGTAAGCTACCCAGCAGTTTATAAAGTAGTGGAAATCAGCCCCACCTTTTCCAGCTGCGACATTAAAGTGATGCTTACACATTAATGCATCAATAATTATAATTCAATAATATAATATATACTGTATTATTCTGAAATGGGCCATTCTGCATAATGACTACTTTTACTTTTATTGCTTTAAGTACATTTTGACGCTAATACTTTTGTACTTTTACTTAAGTAACATTTGGAATGCAGGACTTTTACTTGTAACAGAGTATTTTTATACTGTGGTATTTCTACTTTTACTTAAGTAAAAGATCTGAGTACTTCTTCCACCACTGAATGCCTATAATGTTCAGTTTTTTTGACACTGTCATAGAGGTGTTAATTCAATTATATGTTTAGCATTGAGCAGGCAAACTAGTCACCTTTTTGATCCCAAAATAGGGCACTTAAGGTGAATGATTTCTGAGTAGTTTTGTGTCTGCCCTGGTATCTGTCACCTTTTTCACTCTCCATGAGTTTGCATCCCTAATTGAGGTCATAGTTAGTGGTGGTGTTGTACTCCATAATGCTCCATATTATCTTTCAGTAGACCCTCCTGCCTCCTAAATGCCCACTTCTTTTTAAATCCCTCTCCCCTCGTTCGTAATGCAGCTCCAGCCCAACCTGATCACCCCAATCATCATATTAGCACTTATTTTATTTCATGAGACGTATTTTCACCAACTGATTGGTTACAGCTCTAAACCTTTAAACCACATATTAAATTCCTATAAGAATCACACCTTCGCACAAAAGAGCATTACAAACTTAAGAAGAACCGGATAACCCAAATATATCATTCTAAATTTAATGCGAGAGCCAGGGAAGTAGCAATACTTGTTAAGAAAAACATCCTGTTTATTTCCACTAATGCTATCTCTGGTATTAATGGTCGCTACATAATCGTTACAGCATTGCTGTCACGAAACATAATTTTGGTTGTTTATAGCACAATAACATCTGATTTAATGTGATGAAGAAGTGAAATAATCATTTTGAGTATATATATATATAATTTACCAGGTGGTGCTGGAAAAGCTTGAAAATGCACCTTGAAAATGCTTGAAAAGTGTTTGAATTTTACTTTGGAAAAGGTGTAGGAATTCTGTCTGATTATAATAAGGATCATGTACTTACATGTACATTTGCTTATAATTAGGGCTGCAACTAACGATTATTTGCATTGTCGATTAATCTGTCGATTATTTTCTCGATTAATGGATTAGTTGTTTGGTCTATAAAATGTCATAAAATGGTGAAAAACGTCGATCAGTGTTTTCCCAAAGCCCAAGATGACGTCCTCAAATGTCTTGTTTTGTCCACAACCCAAAGATATTCAGTTTACTGTCATAGAGGAGTAAAGAAACCAGAAAATATTCACATTTAAGAAGCTGGAATCAGAGAATTTTGACTTCTTTTTCTTAAAAAATGACTCAAACCAATTAATCGATTATCAAAATAGTTGGCGATTAATTTAATAGCTGACAACTAATCGATTAATTGATTAATCGTTGCAGCTCTACTTATAATGCACTTATGATGCCTTGTAATGCCTTATGAGCTGCGACAAGTAAAGCGCTACCCTAATCACTTAGTTTACTTGTAGCAACAGCGGTAGCGCTGCTGAAATTAGCAAGAAAACGCTAAATAGTTCTCAACTATTTATACAGCCGCAGCGCACTCACTTTACTCCATTGTCCCTTTCGCTAGAGAAGTTCTCGTCTGTAAATAAACTCCCGTTGGCTCTGATAAGTACGAGGCCTGGTATTTACCAAACAAGCGAAGGCGAACTTTCCCACCTAGCTAAGGTAAATACGCGCGCTCCCACACTTTGCTATCTCCGAGCGAGATAAAGAGCGGCGAAGAGACAGAGAGAGAGGTGAAAAGAGGCAGAGGAAGAGAGAGAGAGAGAGAGATAGAGAGGGAGAGAGAGGCCAGATTTGGGGTGTAAACAGTGGTTGAACAAGCTGACAGTGTGAGCACAGCTGATAGTGTTTAACTCACGCTAACTCCCTCCGTAGGTCCCGCATTGTTCTCTGATGCCGCCGGCTGTTTTCTGCAGGATAATTAGACCTTATTTTGCTTTTAAAAAACGCCCACGTGCGCTACATTCCCATCTGCTTGGCTCTCACTTCCTTCCTCATCCAAAAAAAAAAAAAAAAAAAATTCATGAAAAAAATCGAGGATGGTTTTGATGTGGGATTTTTATTTCCATGACGCCTTAAAGTAACAATCTGCAGCATTTTTGTCAAAGTAAATGTCTCGCTCGTTGATTGATATAACATAAAAGTGATTCAATTTTTTTTTTTCGGGTGGACAGGAGGGAGGGGATCCGCGGTGGGGATGGTTTTGTTTTGTTTTCATTATTGTTGTGTTTTTCTTGTTCCTTACTTTCTTTGATGTATTGCTGATTCCGATAATTGATATCAAAATCAATAAAAATTTGATTGCTGAAAGATTTCACATTTGCTGTTCTGAACACCCGCTGTCTGGTAGCTCTATAGGAAAAAAATCCTCTGGCGCACAGGAAGTGATGCGTTTTTACATTTATATTTTGTTTGGAATAAATAAAAGAATTCAGTAGTTAGCATGAGCAGCGATAGCCACCGAAGGAAAACTCACAGAAATGAGCGCTCAGTACCAAAAACGGAGACAAAAAATAAAAAAAATAAGATATCTCAGATTACCACTTAAATACATTCATAAACCTTCAGAATATTACACACTACGGCTATATCTGAGAGGTATGTAGAACATTACACAAGCTTGATTAAAGTTTTATATTCTATCAGCCTGTCTCATTTAAGGAAAAACACTTTAACACTGTTAAAAGTTCAGCGAATGGTGATGTACCTTGTATTTCTAGATTTGCATTTTGTTGTTTGGTGGTGTATATTTCTTATTCCCATGGATAACTGGCCAAATGTAGATGATCAACTGTAAATGTCAGGTTTTGGTTTTAGAAAAACACCCAATGTGGTCAATGTACATGAAAATGAAGATTGGATTATTTAATTTGAATTTTGTCATACATTACACGCACATATATGGGAATTCCATATTTGGTGTCAGTCCCTCAGAATCAAAGAGCAAGGGCTTCCTTCTAGAGCCGCCATATTGAACCATCATTCAACAATCATACAGGGAGAAATCCATCGTCAACAGACCAGAATGCAATGCAACCACGAGACGAGGCAGGTCAGGGGAGTACATTAAATTACAACAATTCATCACAAAGTAACTCCTGGAATACACTGAACATCACAGATCGATGATATCCAACAGTGGAAGAGGATCCACCGGTGGATTGTTGCTGCAGTGGGAATCTGTCAGTGTGGAGAACTTGTGGAGTGAGTTTTCCTGTGGTCTGATAATCACAGCACAAACATGGCCTCGGAGGTCAGCAAATTGGATGACGTGGCTTAAATCAGCTCTTCAGCCCAGTGCAAATTACACCCGCCTGTCTTCATGGAGCTGCATATGCTCAATGAGTTGAGACTATCGTCTCTCGATAAAAGTGTGTACTTAAAACATTAAAGCGTCGTTGCCGCCGAGCTCCAGAGCTAACGTGGAGGGAGGCAGTTAAGAGGCAGTCAGGGTGCATGAATAAGTTTTAAAAAGCCAAATTTATGACTTTTAAGACCTTTTTAATGCTACCGAATTTAAGACCAATTTCTAATTATGGACAGTGTAAGAAAATGGACTGCAAGAAATTAATTGTTAGGGAACATGAAGTCCTACTGTGTTTAGTAAAGCAGACTAGGGCTGCAACTAATGATTATATTCATTGTCGATTAATCTGTCGATTATTTTCTCGATTCATCGATTAGTTGTTTGGTCTATAAAATGTCAGAAAATGGTGAAAAATGTGGATCAGTGTTTCCCAAAGCCCAAGATGACGTCCTCAAATGTCTTGTTTTGTCCACAACCCAAAGATATTCAGTTTACTGTCATAGAGGAGTAAAGAAACCAGAAAATATTCACATTTAAGAAGCTGGAATCAGAGAATTTTGACTTCTTTTTCTTAAAAAATTACTCAAAGCGATTAATCGATTAGCAAAATAGGTGGCGATAAATGTAATAGTTGACAACTAATCGATTAATCTACTAACCCTGTTCTGGATTCATCTAAGAGTGGACACGCAGCGCAAAGTCACCTGTCATTGCATGGTGAAAGAAAACAAGACCTCTGATGACTGTGTTGAAGACATCTTAAGACTTTGTAAGGACCTGCGGATATCCTGTCAGCAGCTTCAGGGGTGTCAGTGTGTTAACACCTGTGATGAAACCAGCCTCGCCCTGCCTTAAAGAGCTGCTAACCCACCTAAAAGTCTGGCTTTCAGTGGAGAGTTTTAGTGTCCCATGATGGTCTAAATGCTGTTTCAGAGGCTTCCCCACCCTGAAAAGAGTAGAATTCTGGTGGAAACGCCGAAGACTTGAATTCTGTGGGCATGAAAATGGTCAAGTTTAAAGACGTTGAGTATCAGCGCGAACTCTCGGCTATCGGCAGCTTCTATTCAAAGCTATTGGTATGGGTATCGGCCTTCATAGACCCCATATTGGCGGAACCCTAGTTGGCCACCGCCAGCAGCAGTGGGCTAGTGTGGCAGAGTGCCAAGATGCCCCCCAACGAACCATCTGGCTTCTTCAGAGAAAGAGTTCATCTTCGTCATCCAACCTCCCCCCCCCCGTCCGCTCCGCCTCCATCATCTTCCCTTTCTCCCCATTATGTTCAAGGCAATAAATGTCAATATCAAGGAGGGTTGACAGATGATTCCGGTCACCCCCGCCTCCCTCCCACCCCCACCCACACACCTCAATAGCAAACCCATGCTTTCCTAATCAGCTTAGCATTCTCTCGCTCTGCCTCTCGCCCCACTTGTAGCGTAGGATTGATATCTGATTATGTCGGGTCACTCATCCAGATGGACCCACGTTCAACCACACCGGGCCCCCCTTGTCCCACCCCACCCCTGACCTCTGCCCTCCCAGAAGCGTTGCCGTGGAAACCCGTCCCGAGGAGACGAGGAGGGGCGGAGACGATGACGAGGCCCTCGGGTTTAGCCAGCCGTTCAAGAGATGGAGAGAATCGAGGAGGAGGAGGAGGAGGTATCTGTGTTTGGTATTCCAGGCCAATCTCACGGCTGGTTAAGCTCCATGAATAGAGAGAGAGCTGGCTGCGAACGTCTCCCTCTTTTTTTTCTCTCTCTTTACCCCTCCCTCATCCCTCACTGTCCTCACTTTACTCTTTTTTTTTGTCCCCCCTGTTTCTTTTCTTGTGTACTCCACCTCTCTTACCCAGCTTCTCCTTCCTCCTCTCCCTCTGTTCTCTTTTCTCGCTCTCTCTCTTTGCTCTGCTCCGGTGCCAGACAGATGGTTCAGACAACAAACATTTGTCTGAAGTTCGAAGAGCATCACTGACCACAGCAATAAATAAAGAACAGGAGGAAGCAGAGGAGAGATTTCGCAGAGGAGAGATGTTCTCGGTGATATTATTCAGAGTAAAGATCCGCCTTGTAATCTCTTAACAAAAAGGGTTCTATAAGACAGTGATTCTCAACCTTTTTCATATCAAGGACCCCTCATTTACTACACATTAGAGCCACGGACCCCCATTTGATGCGCCAAATCTGGGAATATTTCTATTGTCAGATATGATTTTGATAACACTGAAACTATGATCAAAACAGTCATTCTTCTACATTCTCTAATGCTGAAGTTTAACAATTCATCAGTTTGCTGCGGACCCCCTGGAACCCCCTCAAGGACCCCTGGTGGTCCCCGGACCCCACGTTGAGAACCACTGCTATAAGATACCAGAAAAAAAATTATTTAGGTTGGAACAATAGCTGAACTCCTTTTGGAGCTGTAAAGAATCCTTATCTACATCACCATGGTTTTTCATAGAACCTTTAAAGAACCCTTTAAGAATGAATCAAATGCTCCAAAAACAGCAGTAAGAACCACACTGTATGGAACCACTACCTTCACCAAAGAACCCTGCTTTTTTCGGGGTGTAATCTATGGAAAGGGATGATGACTTTCAGATGGGGCCGGTAATCCATTCCAAACTGTGCATCTTAAAAAACTAATGATGTTTCCTCACAAATGTTGCGCTCCTATGGGACACAAAAACACAAAAACACAGTCAAGTATTAAAGGCCAGTAACCACTTGTCATGTGTAATCAATTACCCCCCCCCCCCCCCCCTCCTCCCCACCACACACATACACACACACGTCCATATTTAAATACTTATGTTATACACATGGTGTCTTCATAGCTACAATAGCTACAAATAAAGTCTTGAAGAATAGTTCTGCATGAAGTTTAAGGAAACCATTGCTCATTTATTAAGATACCATGGAAAAACCAAATAGGCTATGTTCAACATTATATTGATAGGAAATAAAAATCAGCCACACAATTTTGGTCCTGCAATGTCTGCAATTAAGAATAAAATTACACCATATAACATAAGCATATCCTCCACTTCCTTTTTATTGCTCAACTGGGATGTAGTGGAGGCTACACCCACCTTGACTCAGTTTACACACCGTTTTATTTGCAGAGCAGTTGACCACATTGTTAAGCTGACATGAGTCTTTATGACTTAACTAAAATAGTAAGTAGTATCAAACAAATGTCATTTATGAGGATGGTTTCTTTTAAGGGTAAAAACGCAAAGAATTATGAAAATATAACACATTTTTGGTCATATTGGTGGTGGTTTGCCTTATGATGACCACCGACCACCAGGAGTTTACCCTCCTTTATCTTCATCACAACATCCCTGCATGCATCTTATCGCATCAGCATCTCGTCATAAAACTACCAGCCTCCTGAAAAACCCCACATATCATACTGTATAGCAATTTATGCCAAAACATCCTTGGACAGCGGTTCTAAACCCAAACAATTCTTTAATATTTCCAATGCAGCGGACCCACAGGGAGGCTAACAGTAACCGAGAAGTGGAGGCAGCAGCCTCCTCGGTAAATATTGAACTTAGCCGTGCAGGCGCTGCCTAATCTCCCAGCATGCACTGGGCCGACGCTCGGCGATCCAGATGGACAGCTTTGCTGGGAGTTATTTGGTAAACAGCTCTCATATGTTCTGCTATGTTGCAACCCAGCCAAACACACTAATAACTCTTTGCGGAGCCAAACAAGTTCTTCTTTTCTGAAGTCCAGTCAAAAAATATGTGGGCAAGCCGCATTGGTAATGATGCAGGATAATATCAGGGTGCATCTGATTATGTTGCTTGATTGATATGAGATTGTTGTTGCATCTTTTATTCTTGACAAGTACACAGTACTCCTAGATCTTTGATTGTCCGGGTGCTCGTCTAGCTGCAGTCACTTCAATATCATAACACCAACACACATATAACTGGAGGCAGAAATAGCACCTGAGATAGGTTACCTTTCTTATTACTGACCAAGTGAGGTAGATGTTGTTTAGACTGTAATCAGTACATTCTATATATTCTGATATATATTCTGGTAGATGGTAGATGGATAAACACCATTCACTGACGCAACTGCATTTGGTTTAATTGATTACAGTAAGCAGAACTGTATATGGCTCTATATGTTTTAGTCTATACTGAGTTTTTTCAAAAGTAACTTGAGGACAGAGATAATTAGTGTGCGAGGGGAAAAGATCAGAAAAACAAATAACAGCAAACAGCAGTCTTGGATGAAGTCATGAAAACACTGATTATGGTCGTGGGGTTTTTTTTTTTTCTCTCACTTCGCCTTTTTCGCAAGTTTCTCCCAAATGTCAAAGCACGTCTCGGAGAACGGCTCCGTTTCTCAAACCTAGCGGACGCGTTATGTGGCCCCCCCCCGCCGCCTCACAGGGGCATTCCACGCCGAGGTTGAAATTTCCATTGCTAATATGAACTTTGCATAAGCGCTTATAATGGTAGCGTCGATTCAGCCTCGTTATTGTTTTTCCACCAAAGTAAAGCAAAGCCGAGAAAATTCCTGGGTAAATATAAACTTTGCTTAAGTACTTATATGGCTGTTTTCTCTCGCCCATATGGCGGCCAAAGGCACAAAGCCTTGGGGGGAATACCAAGCAGCTTGGCTAAGCCCGTCCCCACCCGCAGACAAAGAGCCAGCTCTTCAAAGAAGCACCAGGGCCTTTAAACAGTTAACAGCGGCGGGCGCTTCTTTAAACGTGACAGTGTTTGAGAATGCTTTGCACGGCTAAACCCTCCCGAGATCATTCGCTCTTTTTTTTTTTCCCCCTGCCTGACTCTCGCTCCGTTCGAAAGGGGGGGAAAACGGGACGAGATGAACTCCCGCCACATATACAGTGCTGTGCCTAGATTCGTTTTCCTTTCTCTTCGGGCCATCCTCCTGTTTTTGCTTTTTAAATCATAGTGGGAATTGCGTATAGGACCTGAAATTGATGTTACAGCTAGAACTTCTGGAAAGGCGATAGTGCCCGAAAATCCTGACTCACTCACTCACTATAGAGCAGAGCTTCTCAATTGTTTTTCAGCCAATATACCAGAGTCCCCCTCATTCTGATTTGTGATTTTGGGCTATATAAATAAAAATTTACTTGACTTGATTTTTTACACTTCTATAGTCTTAGTTGTGTGAAAGAACAACACAAGAGAAATGTATTAGAAAGATATTAGACATGTATTAAAAATATTTGCACCATAAAACAATCAATCAATTAGCTGCAAGTAACACTGTACCTAAAATATCAAAGGGAAATCAAGAGAAAAGTTTAAAGTTAAAAGCATTTTTAGAACATACATACACACACACACACACACACACACACACACATATCAAGATCAAGTGTTTCACTCTTAGTTCATACCTAATGATTGATAAAAGTCTAATCATAAAATAAATGCAGGCTATAACAAACTGAACACATGCCTGAGTTGCAATTGGACTCATCCAATTGAACTGCAAATTGAGACACTCTCAATCTATCCAGGAGTTGTGACTTGCTATCAGAAGACATGTCCTCAATTCGTTGTCTGATGGTGTCATTTGACAGCGGTACACTTCTTTTCACGGACCCCCCTGGCAGAGTGCCACAGACCCCCTGGGGGTCCCCGGACCCCACGTTGAGAACCACCGCTATAGAGGACGGACTTGGAATGTAAAATCAGGTGTGTGTGTGTGTGCACGTCCAGCAGAAACACACTCGGGCTGCGCCAGGCGGCAGACATTAACTGTTTATGTGTAGAATAATTGCTGTGAGCTGTAGGGAGATTTAAGACGGCGGGCCCTGCTGCTGCACGTCTTTATGACAGGAGTGTGAAGTGTTATCATTAGTAATGTGATTAACACCTTCTCCACAGGGGTGACAGGGGCAGCGGGGTGTGTGTGTGTGTGTGTGTGTGTTTTGTGTGTAAGGCAGCAAAGAGAGAATTAGGTGGTGGGTGGTGGTTTAGATCTTTTGAGTCATTCTCACTCAAGCCTGTAATATCTATGTATCACGGTGTATTGCATTAGCATTTGTTGCCTCTTTGAGAGCGGCTATAATTACCCTGTTAATATATTAGCGGCCGGCATTGATTACCTGGCTAATCCGATCACAGGGCCCCCGCAATTGATCCTTCTGCAAGCGGCCCCCGACAATAAGCACTTTGAGCAAAGAGCCGCTCAATAGCACGTCCACAATGGGCTCTCTCACGGCTTAATTGGCTAAAATAAGCCAAACATTTTGGTTTCCCTCTCAACGGCGCGATCAATGGAGGGAATGGGAGTTGAATTCAGATGACTTTCTTAACAAGCCCAATTGAGTTTTTTTTTTTCTACCTCCGCTCCTTCTCTCTCTCTTCCCTCAATGTCCTTTCTTATTTGATTTTTTCAAAGATGATTTTTTTTTTTTTATGCCACTTCTGCTTTGTTGCAGTGGTTCTCAATCTCTCCCCCCCCCCCCCCCAGGGGATCACAAGATAATATTGGTGGGTTGCGATGCGATTTATGGGATAGGAAGAAAAACATATTTCTACGATACAAATTTATTATTGTGTCATTTTTTCTTTTTTTTCCTGTAATTTTTGCTTTTTTCTTGTGAAATACTGAATAGTTTTCAGCCTCTCAGCATAGATGGATAGATAGAGAGATAGATAGATGGATAGATAGATCTTTATTGTCTACTACATTACATGCAATGGAAAATTGTCTTGTACCAAAAATCCAACATATCAGACTTTGTATAAATGTAGATAAAAGAAATTCAAAATCCCTGAAATTCAAATCAAATGAAACAACCGAACAACTGAATACATTTTATACTACATATTTACATCATTTAAATTTTATACCTTTATGTAAATTTAGAGAATTGTGTTTTCGCATGATTACTTTGCATAGATATGTGACAATAAATCTTATATAATTGCATTTTAGAATAATTTAAAGCACAACAAAGTATGAAAAAAGTGAAGGGGGCTGAATATTTTTAGGGCACTATATCTAATACAGCATCTCTAGTGTTGTCTAGGATAGTCAAATGGAGGATACAAAATCATAATTACACAATTATATACTATATACTTCCATAAATCTTCCCTATGCTGTAGTGTACCTCTTACAATTCCGTTTCAAACATTGGGATCTGTCCTGCTTTTTTCTTTTTTTTTAAAGAAAGAACATAGGCTACTCTTTTCTGCATCATAATCTGGAAATATCAATTGTTATTAGGCGCAATGTGTTGTACTGTTGGCAAACTGTTAGTTTGAGATGCAAGAGGCCGCTTTTCACAGCTTGCTGACAACAAAATAGAAGCTAGGTTTAACATCATGGGAAAGCCTGCCAGCTATCGTTAGCTAGCAGCAACTTTCATAGCCCATAGCCAGCATGTAAGCTAAAAACTGCTAAAACATGAATTCTGTCATTTACATCTGCAGTCTCTCTCGCTTCCACCCACGAGTCAACTTGCTATAAAGGCTTTAGCAGTGGAGTTAAAGATGAACAACATTCTCAATGTAAACATGGATTTGTTTACATTTATAATTTCATGCGAGCAGAGATGGAGTATGTTAGACCGCAATGACTATGTTGAATAAATGTATTACCTTTAGAGACATTCAGAAAGTCTTTTTAATGTTTACAAGGCTTCAATGTTTACTGCTAACTAACACAAGTAACATAGCAAGACTAGCAGGCACGCTACCGTATTTTCTCTAATCGTGGTGGTAGTCAATTAAAAGCCGGGTCTCCGATAATGTCCGGGGTGTGGTCAACACGAACAAATAAAGGACGGCCCCAAATACAGGCCGGGGAAAAAAACAAAGGAAAAAACAACGGTGGATACCGTTGGTAAACTCCTGGTGCCTGTTATATAATGTAACTGTAGTTTGTAGTAACGTACAAGTGCCACAAGATGGCAGTATGCCACAAGACGGCTCGGCCGGCGGAAGTCCCGTCGTCGATTACAGTAATTATCGGTAATGCGTTGCAGTAACAAAAAAACGGCTACCTAACGAACCCCAACAGAAGCAGATCAAGGAGGCTTTGTACTAAAATATGAGCAAATATACTTATCAAACAGAGGGAATTAGAAATAAAGGCCTGTCTCTAATATAAGCCTGTTTCCAATAAAGGCCTGGTCCCCTCTGCAGCTGAGGTAAATAACGGCCCGGGCCAATATTAGAGGAAATACGGTAACTTACCAGTCGAGTAAGAAGAATGCTACATCCGCTTTGGTATGAAATGCTTTTTGTAACTTCACTTTTCTCCAACTTTTCTCCACCGATCCAACTTCTCCAGCCCAGTGTCTGCTTTTATCCATCCCTTTTTCCTACTCAACATTACGATGAGGTTTTTGTTTCTTTGCTATCCCAAACTCAGTTTTGTGTCTTTCTTCTGCTGACATAGTTACAAAGAGAGCAGAGAGGAAACACAACCTGGAACGGTGCCCTCCCTCTCCACACAGTATTTTGTACTGCGTCATCTCCGTGCTCGTGGTATGCTCGTACATCCTTGTGTCCATGCTTGAAAACCGCGTGATACATGTTTTTGTTTTTGTATGGAGAACCAGTTTGCTAGCGCCACTATTGGCTGAGAACGCTGTTGTTTATCTTAAGATATGACACTGAAAAGCATGTTTCCTAATGGGTTTCATTGATTAGGGGGGGTTCACTTTCCTGCACAGATCTTTCTTTGCAAAGTTTCTTTGTTGGCGCTTGGAAGGAACCACTGGAAACCGACACAAAATTTTGTGAAATGAGCACAAACTCTGAAATGCAGATTGCGTCTTAAATGTTAAATGTTAAGATTACGTTCCTCCATGAAAGGATTATGTGACGACAGCACAAACCGGAAACACTATTTTCACGTGTTCGCCATATGAAAATGTTAGCTAACGGTTACGTTTATGCAAGTAAAACAATTTTGGTTAAGATTAGGGTGAAGTTTCAGCAACTTAAACAATTTGGTTATGGTTAGTGTAACTGTCTCAGAGACATGTTTCATTGAGATGTTTATTTTATATGTTTCTGTCATAAATTCATGATTATTTGAGTTCATACAGTCATTAAAAAAATATTAAAAATGTAATATAAATAAGAAAAAAAAATTGTCTAAGATATACCACCTTAAAATAATGTTTGGTTAAAAATTTTGTGCGCTTTATGTAAGGTTTATTTTAATGTAGAGTGTAACGGGTCACATGACCAGAGTTTAGTTAAGGGCATAACTGTGGCATTATGGGTCAGAACCAACATGGCTGCAGAGGAAAGACAAACGGCCCCAAAATAACCCGATTGGTCCCACGTGGTCCAAGAGGCGCACACGGTAATTGTCTTTCATTTGTTTTATATTTGTGTATAATGTTTGTTGATGTGCCTTTACATGGACAATGTGATATGTTTTTAGTAATTTAATTTGATTTCAGCACATTTCTGTTGAGCTAGCATGTTTGGGCCTGTATATCAACGGACACTAGCTTGAGAGACTTTAAAATGACTGAGAGATGTATATTTTGAACCTTTTATGTCTTTTATTTTCTTGTAGTTTTCACGGTGTCTGCTGACGAAAGAGAGAGAGGGAGAGATAAAATAAATCTTCAGAAGACATCTGTATGATGTGTTGCCATTATTTCTTTGGACCAGTGTAGCTACAGTTAGGTTAGGGTAAGGTTTTGGTCATAGTTCAATAATAACACCTTTCTCTGACAATGAAAACTTCCCTCCCAGTAGAAAGCTTGTTGTCATGAGTTGTGGGTTGTGGGTTGAAGGTAGATATCTGCCCCCCCCACATCCCCCCACCGACCTCCACACCCTTACTATCCACCGAACTATTTCCATGTCAAACTACTGCCTGTTTCTACTTGTGTCCTCTCCACCTAATCCTTTCCTGCTGGGCAAAACGTATTTCCCCTCACTTTTGGTGCACAGAGCATGTTATTTTGATTTTTACAAAACTCTGACCGGGCTGCACAGATACATGGTATGCACCTCAGCCACCTCACCCACCAGTACGGCCCATTTCTTATTCATTTTTTGACTTGCTCTTATTTTTTTTCATGCTGCACTTCTCTCCTCTCTTACCCAACTTGTCTTCCTCCATCTCCCTGGCTGTCTGTCTCCCTTCCCTCTGAGGCCCATCTGAAGGCCAGCTGGTGGCTGAGAGCAGCTGAGGACCATAAATCAGATGGAGAGGCAGAATTCCTTACGCCGCGTTGGCATTCACTCTGTCAGCCATGAAATAAAGATGTAGCGGTGCAGGAGGTCAAAGTATACAGATACCCCCCCCCACCCCAGCAAGCACAGCAACACCAAACCACCATCACGTCCCATGTACCCGACCCCCCCCCCCCCCCCATCCTCATCCCACCTCCGTGACTCTCTCTCCACAGGTAGCTGCTCTCATCGCCCCCTTCCTTTGTGTGGTCTGGCTTGTCTTAGCCATAATTCACAGTAGGGTTTGACCGATATGGGTTTTTGAAGGCCGATACCAATACCGATACTGAAACCAATGCCAATAGTTTTGGACTAAAGCTGTCTATAAGCAATATTTTGTGTCGATATTTAATATCTTTAAATTTGACCATTGACCAAATTTTGCATGCAAAAAAAAAAGTTCTATTTGCGTAGAATCCGATCAAAATGTTCCCAAAATGTTCCCAAAAACATATCAAGGGCTTCCCATAGATCAGTGGTTCTCAACATGGGGTCCTTGGAGGGGTTCCAGGGGGTCCCCAGCAAATGAATTGTTAAACTTCACTGTTATTTCATTTACAAGAAGTTAACACAATTAGAGAATGTAGAAGAATGACTGTTTTGATCATAGTTTCACTGTTATCTCTCTACCTACAATACAGATAGTCACGGAATTCTGGACAAAATCATATCTAACAATAAAAATATTCTCAGATTTGGTTCAGAGAGAAAAAAATCTCACCAAATGGGGGTCCGTGGCCCTAATGTGGACTAAATTAGGGGTCCTTGATATGAAAGTTGAGAATCACCACCATAGATAACCTGTGTCTTAGTGTGATCTATTCTTCAAAAAAACATGTGATCAATCAAAACTGCATCATAGCCATCATATCAGAGGTGGACCACACTGACTGGACTTGATCCCATTTTTAATAAAAAAGCTAATATTGCCCCCCTTCCACCCCACTCTGCCCATTCACTCCACACACCTTACAGCCAACACCTACTTTCCCAAGCAGCAGAAACCAGATACCCAGACAGAGTGTCTGTAATCATGTCAGACCCAGCAGGACTGGGAACTTTCACCATCATGTAACAGAGCCCACCCAAACCAACTAAGGTCAGACCAATATATCGGTTTGCCAGTAGCCTATGTGAATGAGGCCGATATTGGCCTTATATTCAAAATTGAGTTTTAGTGACCCATGATGGTCTAAATGCCGTTTCAGAGGTATTCTACCCAGACAAGAATAAAATGGTGTGAAAATGGTCCAATTAAAATATATTTAATATTGGTACCTAATATCATCAATCACCAGCTTCAATGAACCTCTCTTCTATTGACCTACATTGACAAAAGAAACACACCTCTCTCTTGCTCGGTTGTTTTCGTCCACCCTGATGAAAATATGCTGTCCATGTGTCATGTATGTTGACATACATACCGCGTGAACACAATCTCCACCACCACCCCCCCCCCCCCCCCCCACTTGTAGGAGCAGGGCTACATGTCACCGTGACACGCAGACTAGTGCAAGATCAAGCAGGACGTGGATTAAGCAGAAAATCCTACATGGGATTCCATTATGTTACTGTGGTCATGATGGAGACCAGGCAGGTGTGCTGTAACAATGAGCTCTTTGAGATGTAGGAGTGGGAGGTGTGTGTGGGTGTGTGTGTGTGTGTGTGTCCTTATGAGGAGCAAATGTCCTCACAAGGACATAAAGATGAGGACACACCTCCAGAGCGAGGACATTTTGCCTGGTCCTCTCTTCTACAAGTGGTGACTTTAGGATTTGGGTTTGGGGTTAAGATTAGAATTAGGATTACATGAGGGTTAGTGTTAAGGATAAAGTTGAGGTTAAGGTTAGTTTAGGGTTAGGGTAAGAATAAAGGAGTGGGTTCAATAATGGTTTTATAAAAAAAAAAAATAGGGTAGGAATAAGGATTTTGTCAAGGTTAAGGATTACAATTTAGGTTTTAGGGTTAAGGTTAGAATTAGGATTAGGTTTTAAGGTAAGGGGTTAGGGAATGAATGTAGTCAATGGAAGGTCCAAATATAGAATAGTGTAAGTACAGTATAAAAGTATAGTAATACAAACTTCATCAAAAACTTTGCATCAAAACACCATCATTTCACAATATTTGGCTCTAAATTTCTTCCAAATTACCATATGTGACACATAAATTGATTTGGTTGAGGTTTGACAGGGTGTATATTCATTAAGTAAATCACAGTCTTGTGTATGTTATGGTACACAGTAATTACTTTCCTATCTCGTCAGATTGACTAGCTTAATTAGATGTTGCTCTTGCTCAAAGAGTGGCTTTTTTAGAGTTGACATCCGTTCATTTGCTCCTCCTTCAATGTTTTTACACCACTACGTCAATTAGCTCTTCTGACTCCGTTACCATGAGGCAGACAAATACAACATAAACACTAATTAATTTGTTATAACTCTCCTCTCAGATTCTTTAAAGTTCCCCTCTCATCCCTGGCCCATCTCTGATTCCCTTCCCTCCTTCATCCCGACCTTCTCTTTTTGTTCGCTATGGTGTGTCAGTGGTCAGTAGGGGGGGTGTGGTGTGGGGTCAGAGCTCAGAGGTTAAAAGGATAGGTCCATGTTTGTCCAGTCGCATTGTCTTGGCCTTGGTCTGTCTGACCTTTGTTGCTCTGTCTTCAGCAGCACTGAGCCAACAGCCAAAACAATGAGAAACTTTCTCAAAATAATGAGTTAAGTTTCTCATCATTTGAGATACTAACTCATTATTTTGAGATACTAACTCATTATTTTGAGATACTAACTCATTATTTTGAGAAAGTTTCTCATTATTTTGAGAGTTTCTCATTATTTTGAGATACTAACTCATTATTTTGAGATACAAAGTCATTATTTTGAGATACAAAATCATTATTTTGAGATACTAACTCATAATTTTGAGAAAGTTTATCATAATTTTGAGATACTAAGTCATTATTTTGAGATACTAACTCATTACTTTGAGATACAAAGTCATTATTTTGAGAAAGTTTCTCATTATTTTGAGAAAGTTTCTCATTATTTCGAGAAAGTTTCTCATTATAATGACTTACAGGATCTTTTTTTTTTCATCACACTGGCGGAAATGGGCTTCCATACACACACAAACTGGAGACATACAACTGTCTGAGTCATGTAGAAACATCAAGGGCTCAAGTGAAAAAAAAAAAAAAAGTGAAACTCCCATCCGGCCGCTCAGCATTTTTAATGGACTGTGGATACTGGTCTCCGGTGGAGGGACTTGTCTGTTCTGTCTGAGGGGTTAACCCTGGTTGTAAAACCTGAGGTGGATATTTCCCTTTCAAAAACCCTTTGAAGAGGAACAAAGGCCCGGGCCCGTCCTGGAGATTATTCTCTTAAGCCGTGGCCAGCCTCGCCCACCCAGGATGGCTGCAGACTGTTAGCCGTCACAGTGGCAACGTCCAGCCCATCCTGTCCCGCTAGACTGGGGGGGAAAAACGTCCACATTATGAGCGTTTACACAGCACCCCTGTCCACGGGTTGGATTACCTTCAGATGACCCACGTTATAGGTATTATTTCACACCGAGGGGGGGGGGGGGCAGGGGTGAGACGGCGACAGACAGAGATGACCAGGCGAAAGAAAAAAAGTGGCAGGATGTAGAATGACACGCTGAAAAGGATTTTAGAAGAAGCTAGAAAGGACGCAAGTGAGAGCGAGAGGATGTACAGTACGCCGGGTGGGGAGGACGATAACATGTCCATCTTGCTGCTTGTCTCGCGGAAATTTAAGATGTGTGGAAATGTACCAAGCAGGGAATGCGGATGATAAAATGCCCGTGACAGTTTTATTGTGATCCGGGAGCGTCCTTAGCCCCGGACATCAGTCGGCTCGGCTCGACAGGCTCTCGCAGCTGCTGTTATTTAGACGACAATTCACGACCGCCGCACCGCCGAAGGGATTTGATACGACTGGGGCGAGGGGTGGTGGTGGTGGGGAGTGGGGGGGGGGGGGGTTGAGATGAACGTAAATAACTGAGTTAAATGAGGGCTATGATTTTAGTATCTCCAGTCTTTTAAACGTCACATCTGCGCAGTCCTAGGGTGCCTGAAACAAGACAGCTTGTTTTACAGGTAACAAACGAGGTCTGGGCCTACCTGTAGTCGCCTTGCTATTGTACTTTAATGCAGTGCTGGAGCCAGCATCGCCTTCAGCCAATCAGCGTATTTGTACATTACTTCATCCAGCCTGGTCTTCTTAAATTTTGTGAAATGATGATGTCTTAAAATCGAAATACCCCGACCCTGTGCATGAAGAGTGAGACAAATACATTTTCCCACCAAGAAAGGATTACGTGAAGGAGGTATGACTAGAAACAGGCAGTAGTCTGACATTGAAATAACGCGCTGTGAAGTAACGGTGTTGTGGTTGGGGTGGTGGATGGGTGTATGCATTTGCCTCAAACTCCGACAACCTAGGTTCAATTCCCTACTCATACCAAGGAGATTTCTACCATGAGTGAAGTTTTAAAGCGATTTTCCGACCACTAGAGGGTGACAGAAACCGCAACACATTTGTAACTAGAATGGCACTCGGAGAGCGCAGACTTCCACCAAGGTTCGTGCTATTATTGCTTGTTCGTGAGTTGGATCCGGATCCGCTCCAAAATGTAATGGGCCCATGCTACACCCTTCCACGAAGTTTCATGAAAATTGGGCCAGTAGTTTTTCCATAATCCTGCTAACAGACAAACAAACAAACGGCACCAAAAACAACCTCCTTGGCGGAGGTAATTAAAGCACAGCAAAACTGCTGGACTACTGAGGCCCCCAAGGACAAATCTAGCGAAGCACTGTGCATAAAGGCTAATAGCTAAGATAAACGTACCTAGAGAGAAGTGTTGCCGGTTACCAGTCTCGCTTTGCCAGAACCTTCTCCCGCTGAAGGTTACATGTCCCACAATGAAGTGAAGAGGTAAGTAGCAAGTTTACTAGTTTACTTGGAATAGGAGGGAGCCCACTTTTAAACTGCGAGGGAGGAGACAAGCTAGTTTTTAAAAAAAATGAACATCTACAAAGAGCTTTGAGTCGGGACAGGTTTTGACAACAAGCTTTAGAAAGGAGGTGAAAACACAGCTGGTGTGTGGATATTGATTTCATTATGTCTGAAGGAAATCTCCACATAGCACACGTTAGTTTCACGATTGTTTAGCCTATAGGGTCTGAAGTCGCTTAATGCGGGTTTAATTTTTACCTTAAGTTTTTCTTATTCAATCATGGCCAAAGCCTTTTCCTATAACCTTAACCAAAGTTGTTTTAGTTGCCTTAACCATAGTTGTTTTGCTTGTCTAAACTTAACCATTAGTGGTGAAAATAGCATGTCCAATTTGTCCTATTGTCATAATCCAATTCCTGATACTGTCATATAATCCAATTCATTGTGTAGGAACGTAACTTTGACACCTCCACAACATGTAGTTCGCATTTCAGACTTAGTGCTCATTTCATGAAATTTTATGAGATCACATTTACTTCATCACCCAGCGCATTGGCATTTTCACCTGCGAATAGCTAACTCAACCAGAACTACAATGGTGTTAGCTAAGCAGTCTGTTAGCTACCACCTAGCTAGCTAACTACTTTTCTTTTAATTCCTAGATTAGCTAACACAAGCTACCTAGCTAACTTTTAGCTAACTGCATACATAGCAAAACTGGCCTACCCTTTGCTGTCTTGGTACTGTCTTTCCTGCTACTTTAAGCCTGTTCCTTGTTCCTTTTGTAGCAATTACAGAAACGCTCTGATTGGCTGCAGGAGTTGTTGGCTCCAGCATGTCAAAAAGTGTTGATTTGAAGCGACAGGCAGGTAAAATAAGGATGTGCCTTTATATTAGGCTACTTACAGCAAAGTGGAATTCTGCTGGGAGCATCAGCGTCAGGTGTCTGCTCAGAAATTGATAGAAATTGTATGTCTTGAAGAAGAAAAACAAATAATGCAGCAAAAACAAATTAATGTGCCTATGAATAGCCTAGGAGTAACCTCCTTATTGCGCCAAGAGTTTCAGTTTTCAGTTTCCTGAGTGAAGCCATGCACTGACTGAAAAGACAAAATGTGAGGTGGGAAACCAATTAATATATTTACAATAAACATACATACCAGTTGATGCATGGCTCATCCATAACTTAAGTAAATAACAAAAAACACTGGCTGTTGCTGCTCTGCTGCATCCATGCTGCTGGTGGACATTACATCCGCAACTTGTGACTGCCAGGGAGCCGTAATACACACACACTGGAGGCAGTTGACATTGGGCTTTAGTCCCATGCAAACAGCACTTTAACTTGGTTTCGTGTAAAACCAAAAGTGAAAAGAGTAAAGAATTTTCCATGCCACAGTAACCTAAATGGGAGTAAACCAGAAATCGTAACCATTTTTCTCATAATCGAAGTATGAGCTTAGTTGGGTTATTCTAACCCAGTTATTACACACATCGACCCAAAACCAGTCCAGTTAAGAACAGAATTCTGTGTGCGTGTAAAGCCAGCCACTGATACAATGACAGATGGCTATCCTAGAGTCTATGAGTCTGGGAGAAAATGCAACCTCACCAGGCTTAGAATAGCCACTGGTGGCACTAAGTTAGGGCCTCCTTTCCCCACCTTACCATCCACACACCACATGTGTCAATCTCCTCACCCTCAGGCATCTCCTGCCCTCTGGTGACCTCACCCCAAGCATAAACCACCAGGCCCTATGGTGAAATATCAGGTTACACTTCCCGCTCCAACAGGACGAATATGAAAACTGGAGATGTATTTGCCTCACCAGAACACTAATCAATCAGAAACTGAAGCTCGTGGAGGAGAGGAGGGGGTTGAAAAGGGACCAATAGCAGGTTGAGGTTGAGAAATGGTGAAAGGAATAATGTGTGCAGCCGGCAGAGAAGCGTGATCAATACAGTTGGACCAGAGCCTAAATTAGAATTATGTGTCTGGGTCTGAGACAACAAGAAAGAGCAAGGGGTGAAAGTGATGTGTGGACATGTGGGGAGGTGGTTGGAGGATATTTATCAATTTTCAGATACAAAACAGTTTAAGTGACCAGTGCTAGGCTTGTTACTCCAAAAATGTAATATATTGCTTATTACACATTATCTGTTTCTAAATATTATTACTTATTACTCCCTGGAAGCAGTAATTTGTTGCACTACTCATTATATTAATGAATAGGATCTGTTAGTTTCCTCTTCTGTGAATGATCAGGAAACCAAACAGCATTGATATCTGATGTTCTAGTCGTCCTTTAACTGGATAAAATCAAAGTAGTGGCACTTCCATCCAGAGAAAGTCAACTTTTCTGCCATTTCTCATCTAAACTAGATCAGTACAAGCAGACCTTGTATTGCGGAAAACGAATTGGAGTATGGGGATATTCATATTCTTTGCATAATTCAATTTTAACAGTAATAATATTGTAAACCCAACTCAGTTTACCCGCCTTTTTAGATGCAGGAACAGAGACCTTTTTAGTCTGACATAAATCGTTATGAGGTAGATTCATACTATACATCATAGTAAGTAGTATCAAACTGATGGTATGAGGATAGAGTATTTTAAGGAAAAAAACATAAATTAATGCTTTTCTGAAAGTGATTTTGTACATATCGGTGGTTGTTTTTGGTGGCCTTATGATGATCAAGGGCTGGAGGTCATAGTTTCCCTTACAAAAAATCCATGTGGAAAAATTTCTGTTTCACATGTGAATAACAATGTGTCCAAAAAGTACATGTGAAAGCCAACATAAGCCCAAAAACAGCATGTGAAAACCAACATGAGTCCAAAAGTGCATGTGAAAACTAACATGAGTAAACCAACATGAGTCAAAAAAGTCCATGTGAAAACTAGTAAGTCCAAAAAGTCCATATGAAAACTAGTAAGTCCAAAAAGTCCATGTGAAAACTAGTAAGTCCAAAAAGTACATGTGACAACCAACATGAGTCCAAAAAATACATGTCAAAACCAACATGACTCCAAAAAGTACATGTGAAAAGTAGTAAGTCCAAAAAGTACATGTGAAAACCAACACAAGTAAACCAACATGAGTCCAAAAAGTACATGTGAAAACCATTATGACTCCAAGGAGCACATGTACTTTGAAGTCACGTGTATTTTCACACGTGGGTTTTTCACATGGCTTTTCACAAGTGATTTTTTTAAAAAGGGGTTACCCCCTTTATATATTAACACTACATCACTGACTGTAACACTCACTAAGTAAGACATTACCACCCAAGTCTGTGAGTGACAACTAGACGAGAGAAGTCAATGACAGTAACAGTGACAGTGGCAATGTCAGGGAATTGAGGAGCGGCGGTCATGAGTGTGTAAGAGGAGTTGCTGTTGATTGTTGAAGGGCAGACGGTGGCCCGTTTGGACATTTTCTGCGTGGCAGATAAGTGGGGTGTCAATGACAGAGTGATGTCTCTATCCGCGGCCAAGAATCTGTCAAGTTCGTCACCCAAAAAAGAACACGGAGTAGCGAGCGAGACCTGCCATTTCAATGTCAATCTGCTGGAGAGCGATTCATGACCACAGGCCTCACCCAACACACACACACACACACACACAGCTGTCCAGTCATTTATGCCAGACTAGCGTTGGGGGCAAAGGCTACTGGAGTGTCTGAATCAGATTTTCTTCCATCGCCTTGTTTACTGTGAACAGTGCAACTCACACACATATTTCTCTCACACACCAACCACATGCTCGCCATGCCGGTCCCATGTTACAGCATATATTTATGTGTGCTTATGCGGATATGTTTGTTATTTTAAAGTGGAACAGGTGTATAAGTGCACGCTGGGATATGTGTGTGTGTGTGTGTGTGTGTGCGTGCGTTTGTGGGTCAATCCGAATGACTCCTGGCTCCTAACCCCTCCACCCTCCCAGTAATGCAGACAGGCAGTCTAAAGGCGGCCCTGTGTCCTGTACCAGGGGTCAGCTTCTCCCCCGCAACCTTTTTAACACCTCCCGGACCCCTGCAAGCATCTGGCCAAAAGTCACTTTTTACAGCGTCCAGGAGCGTGATCTTATACCAGGCAAGCAACGGAAGTAATCTGAGGCAGCTGAAGCATCTAATTTCTGTAACAATCACTCCCGTTCCCTTCCATTCTCCAACGATGCTGTAACCACCGCTGTAGCCAATCAGCTGGTGTGATATAGCCTACTGTAGATATGTTGACATCAGTAACACAAATTGAGAGGGATAGTTTTCATGCTAGGGTTCGACCAATATGGGGTTTTCGAGGCTGATACCAATACCGATATCTTTGGATTGAAGCTGCCAACAGCTGATATTCAATAGCATTTAAATTTGACCATTTTCACGTCAATGAAGTAATGAAGGATGAATCTTCAAAAAGCATCATTGAATAATTGATGACTGAATAAAACGTGCAAAGAAAATATAATTTCATATTAGGTTTTCCAGATGTTTTTTCTGTAGCTGTGGTCAAGGGTTAGAGAAATTTCCATCATATCATAGGTGGACAAAACTGACTACATATCTAAAATGAAAACAATTTCCCAAAAGACGCGCTCAACCCTCAGTTATTTATGTGGGTGCTGAATCCTCAAAAAATGTGTAACGAAATACTCCAGGACAGCACTCCAGTTAATTAATTTATGCCGGCAATACATATCTAAAATTTCATAAAAGGCCAATATCAGCCTGATTTATCAGTCTCATCCTATTTTATGGTAAAAAGAATGAATGACTGTGTCCAAACCTGTCCTTCTGCATCCAAAATGTCAGACAGATCAAAGAGCTATCACAGCCTTGAACCTGCTGAGGGAAAGATACAACCTACCCTGCATGTGTATATATGTAATTGTAAGGTTACATTTTAATTTATCTTTTCTATTCTTGAACAGACCATGGGAAGCTATTTGCAGCAGTAATTTTCAGCCGTGTGCCATCAAGGCCCAGGAGTTTGCAGGTTTTCATTCCAACCAAACACTGCAGCAGCTGATTTCACCTATTAGCACACCTTCAGCCAAAGAGTGGACTATGAATATGTATTATAAATATTTGTATTGTGAGCAGGTTTCCGCTGCGCTCCATCTCCGCACAGAGGTGGAAAGTGACTAAGTACATTTCCTCGAATACTGTACTTAAGTACAATTTTGAGGTACTTTACTTGAGTATTACCATTTTATGCTACTTTATACTTCTACTCCACTACATTTCAGAGGGAAATATTGTACTTTTTACTCCACTACCTTTATTTGATAACTTAAGTTACTAGTTCCTTTGCAGATTCAGATTATTAATACGAAATATAATCAACTAATAAATTGTGATGTATTATTATAGATTACTGTAAGCTACCCAGCAGTATATGAAGTAGTGGAAATCAGCCCCACCTTTTCCAGCTACAACATTAAAGTGATGCTTACACATTAATGCATCAATAATTACAATTCAATAATATAATATATACTGTATTATTCTGAAATGGGCCATTCTGCATAATGAGTACTTTTACTTTTGTTGCTTTAAGTACATTTTGATGCTAATACTTTTATATTTTTACTTAAGTAACATTTTGAATGCAGCACTTTTACTTGTAACAGAGTATTTTTATACTGTGGTATTTCTACTTTTACTTAAGTAAAAGATCTGAGTACTTCTTCCACCACTGTCTCCGCATGATCCTTTATGGGTTGCGAGATTTCTATGACCCTTTGGGCTGATAAAACCCTTTCAAGAACCCATTGGTTAAACCTCAAGAATGCAAAGGTCTTCAACGTAAAAAAAAAAACCCAAAAATAAGGCAGATATTCTTAGTCTCTGAAACGCTGACAGTCTCCCAGCAGCAGCAGCAGCGATGTATGACCTGCTCCAGACATGCTCTCCTGCGATGTGTGTTTTCCGTATCTCTCAGGTCGTGGAGCGGCTCTGTCCGGGGAGCCGCTATAGAGGTCTTGTTAGCACAATAAGCAGCAGCCAGGGACAGTGTTTGTGCAGGTGGAATCCCCTGCTGTCAGAGCACACATAAATCTGCCAGGGGAAGGGAGTCCATGTGTAACCTCCACCTCGCCCAGGACAGACACAACACTGGCTACGCTTACAGGCACCGAGTAACGCGGCTATTGGTCGCACTGTGGTTAAGGTCTTACTCAGGTTAAGCTGTTTACATGAACCTTTGGTACCCTGCAACTGGATCTCCCTGTTGCCACGAATAAAGCAGTTAGCAGAATATTCCTCCTATCTTTTTGACAGAGCAATAGTAGCTTCTAATTAGAGATGTTCCGATACTATTTTTTCCTTCCCGATACCGATTCCGATACCTGAACTTGCGTATCGGCCGATACCAAGTACCGATCCAATATCAGTGCGTTAAAAAAAAATATATATATTATTATTATTTTTTAACAGCTGTATACTACTAACCCTGCGGAAGAGGATTAGGGCCACCAAAAAAAAAAAGTTGTCAGGTGAAAAAAAAAAAAAAAAAGTTTTGTCAGGTGAAAAAAAAAAAAAAAAAAAAAAAAGTCAGAATTCTGACTTTAAAGTCAGAACTCAAATACATTTTTCACATGTGGCCCTAATCCTCTTCCGTATAACCCTGTATGGATGTGATATGATTGCTATCATTGTTGTATGGCCTGGCTCAGGTTAAACCCTTTGTAAAACATGAACAAATACATACAGAGAATGAATGCCATAGAACTTTATTATCTAGTTTGACAGTCAGTCATAACTGAAAAAGAACATACATAAATAAATCTAGGAATAAATAACAATTCCTTTAAAAAACTGTTAAAGTGCAGCCACAATTTAGTAAAATAAAAGACATTTAAAATTTTAAATAGTACAGTAACAGTATAAATGTAGTACATAAGTATAGATTTCCGGGAAAACGATACTTGATCCAGCATTTTAGGCTGTATCGGAGGCATTTCCGATACTGGTATCGGTATCGGAACATCTCTACTTCTAATACAGGGGAAACAAGTGATCATCCCGACAGTAATTTAACCCTCCACCCTCAGATATTCTTACACTGTATATCATCAATCTCTGATGTCCAATGCATTCCAGGAGCTATTTTGTGATAAACTTGTAATTTACTTTTTTTGGTGTACCCACTTTTCCTCAACCTGCCTCGTCTACTTGTATTTCAGTTACTGTTTTCCTACATTTCCCACAATGCCTTTTGACATGCCCCAGAGAAAGGATGTTTAGCTAGCTAGCCCCCTACTGGAGTCATTCCTATGTTCCCAGGGTCCTATGTTCCCAAGGTCCTATGTTCCCAGGGTCCTATGTTACCAGGGTCCTATGGTCCCAGTTCCTATAGCACATAATGGGAACCTGAAAAAGATGTTCCCCAGCTCTGTATTCGCTTAATATGGTTAGTTAGGGTTTACAGTTAGGGTTAGGGTTAGGGTTAAACATAGGACCCTGGGAACATAGGACCCTTTGTCATGTTCCCATTATGTGCCATATAAATCTGGGGAACATAGGACCCTGGGAACATAGATACGCTCCCCCAACTAGTTTGTGAACAGCATTGCATTGTGGTCTATTGCGGCTACTGTCGATGGTGAAATTGGTATCCCTGCTCCATTGTAGCTGTGCTGGAAATATCTTGACATCACGTTGTCTACATTTTGGCTAATTATCGAAGAAAATTCCCGCCAAAAAACAAAGTGGACCCAGAAATGCTAGCTACATTGCTAGCTGTTTTTAGCAGCATTAAAGTCCAGTGTTGAGTTTGCGCAGATAACAAAAATGAAAAGTGAAAGGAGTTCTAGACCTGTTACAACATTTACAACACCCAATCTAGTCACATGACCACAGAGAGGAGAGGTATGCCTGGGCTTTGGTTTCCAACAGAACCGGGGGCATCGGAGGTGAAATGCTGACCGATACTGTATTTACTGCACTCTGTCTCTTTTTCCTCCTCTCTCCCAGATTCCATCTTTATAGACTTGTAAAAAGCTCCCTCTGAATGTATAAAGTCTAATCTATCTAGTTCGGTTTCCTTTGCATTTAAGAAATTAAGAGTTTAGGAGGAGCTCAGAGGAAAT
This sequence comes from Centroberyx affinis, assembly GCF_046629955.1. Taxonomy (NCBI): domain Eukaryota; kingdom Metazoa; phylum Chordata; class Actinopteri; order Beryciformes; family Berycidae; genus Centroberyx; species Centroberyx affinis. The sequence goes on from NW_027280825.1 coordinate 110,284, forward strand.
GCCCACAGCTATCTGTAATGGTTGACAGAATAATGTGTGAAATGTAATTACTAAGGTACATACTCAAACTGTATTTAAAACCTATTAGCACAGTTCCTGTTCGCAAAAATGGTTAACCAACCACAGAAACATCTAGTAATGATTGTGTTAAAGGCCGGGTTAAGGGAACAGGGAGAGTGGTTGTGGGCTTTGTTGGCTGGTGGAAGTTTAACATTTTACGGTCTGTGTTTCAGAGTTGTGCTGAGGAAAAAGCTTACTGAGTATTTCCATTGTTCAGCTGAGGCTGAGCCTTGGGGGAATGACTTGTGGGAATGAGCATTGTGTGTGTGTGTGTGTGTGTGTGTGTGTGTGTGTGTGTGTGTGTGTGTGTGTGTGTGTGTGCCCACGTGCGTATGTTCTTGTATTTCCATCCTTGGGAGAAGAGTTTTAGACTTTCAGAGTGAGGACATTTTTGCAAAGTGAGGACATTTTGACTGTTCCTCACATCTGCAAGGGGCCAGTTTAGGACAAGGCCTTGGGTTTAGGGTTAAAGGAATACACCAAGTTTTTGCTAAATTGTCCTGTTGGTCAACTTCCCTGTCAAGCGATGAGAACATAGACACTAAAACCATCCATGTGTCTGGTAGCTCATTGGCTCCGGTGCTCCATGCTAGGGCTGGGTGACATGATTGAAATCAATATCATGATAATCATAAGGATTTTTCTCGATATCAATATATATCACAATATGGTTCATGTATGCAAAATCACGTTAAACAATCAAATTAATGTTCATCTCATTGAACCGAATGGTAATGTTAGGTGTGATGTCAAACAAAACTTTTTTTAAGTAAAATTTGCTTTTCATCATCAATTCAGACAGCAGAAATGTGTGTCACGATATCAAAATATCTTCATATCATCACCATATGATTCCACTGAAAGACGATAAACGATAATATTGAATTATCGCCCAGCCCTACTCCATACTAACACTTTAACATACACTGTTGAGTGAAAGTAGGCTCCATGCTAACACATTAGCATATACCATGTTGAGTGATAGTAGGCTACTAGCATTATCTGAAAAGTGAGATGAGAACTTGCAGCAACTCTAAAGCTAAATGGTAAAGTGATTTTAAATACATCGGCAAGCTGTCAGTTTTGTGGAGGAGTTTGGTCAAATTTACCAGAAAATCGTTACTGTTTTGAACTAGCAGGGACTACTTTTCCTGTTTCCATAGGATGTGAGTCTCCATAGGACAGTGATTCTCAACCTTTTCCATATCAGGGACCCCTAATTTAGTCCACATTAGGGCTACGGACCCCCATTTGATTTGATTTTGTCTCTCCGAACCAAATCTGACAATATTTTTATTGCTAGATATGATTTTGTCCAGAATCCCATGACTATCTGTACTGTAGGTAGAGTAATAAGTGAAACTATGATCAAAACAGTCATTCTTCTACATTCTCTAATTGTGTTAACTTCTTGGAAATTAAATAATGGTGAAGTTTAACAATTCATCAATTTGCTGGGGACCCCCTGGAACCCCCTCAAGGACCCCTGGTGATCCCCGGACCCCACGTTGAGAACCACTGCCATAGGAGACTACAGCAGGTTGCTCACCTGAATATTTTTTTTCATTACTCCAAGGTCTGTCCTTTTACTTTAGATAATGCTAATCTCCCTACTATAACTGAACACAGTGTATGTTATATGATGTACTGGGGACCCATGGGTGATACTGGAGTCTGTGTTCTCATTACTTAACGGCAAAGTGGACCAACGGGACAATCTACCAAAAGCTCACTGGATTCTTTTAAGGTTGGAATCTGTATTCTTAGGTTAGGCTGAGAGTGAAGATTACAGTCAAGGTTAGTTTAGGGGTAAAGGTTACGGTTAGGGAATGAATGGAAGTAGTCCATGGACCTCACAAGTACAGTAAAATGTATGTGTGTGTGTGTGTGTGTGTGTCATCCTCCCAGCCATGTACACACAGCTGGTTACAAGGTGCAGGACTGCAGCCTTGCGCTCGGTAAACACGGCTCTGCTCAGAGCTTCACCTCCGCCTCTCCTCCATTACTCCATCCTCTACTCTCTTTCTCTCGCCTCCCACCTCCCCCCCCCCCCTCTTTCTTTCTTTATACCTTGTATGTACCAACGCGGGATAAACAGATGGCCTCACATCTGGAAAGGCTCTGCTAAGGACCTTAATTGACTTGCAAGCAAGCTATTTGCCTTTCTAAAGACACACACCTTCCCACATTCCAGCCACTGATAATACATCAGGCCAAGAAGCAGAAGGGCCATTCATAACAAGATGCTGATATATGAATATCATTTGAATGATTCAAAATACTATAAACAGACATTGTGTGTTGACTGGATTGTAAGGCAGCATAGGGCTAAAGTGGAGGAGAGAAAACAAGTATAAAATAGAATATTTACCATAAAAGCAATTAAAATAGTTTGACAATTACAACACATGTTAAGTAGATTGTATGAGTAAATATGGATTACTGACATCTATGGATTACTTGCAGTTGCTACTTACAGATGCTACTAGTAAGTATCTATTCCGGTGAGAGGTGTTTGTGTGTCTGATTGTGTGCCGCTAATGGAGGGAGGGAGAGAAAGCGAAAAAAAAAAAAAAAAAAGAGTGGCTGCTTTGCCTCTCCTCATGAGAACCACCTGCTTCAGAGGATGTTAAAGTGTAATCCAGCCCGCCTCTCCGCGGCCTCACAAAGAAGCCAGTGTAGAGTAATCTCCCCCCCCCCCACCGCCTAATCTCTAACCTTAATCACTGAGACACAGAGAGAGGGTGACAAAAAAAAAAAAAAAAAAAAAAAAAAGGGCCATGATCTTTTTGAACGAGCACCGCCAAATGGTGTGCGCAATTAATCTCCAATTCAGCCGCACAAAACAGGCAATTTGTATGTTAAAGAAGGACGCTGAAGGGTGTGTGTGTGTGTGTGTGTGTGTGGGTGGGTGTGGGGGGGGAGAGAAAGTGGAGTTGTGGTTGGACATTAAGGTCCGGACCTACGTGGCCTCTCACAGTAGCAATCTGCCGCCTGGTGAATGGTGCCATTTTTTTTTTGATGGTGTGCCATGTGCTGAGACATGGCTGCAGACTGAATGTGTGTGTGTGTGTGTGTGGGGGGGGAGTGTGGGATGGGTACATGGGCAGGTCAGAGGTCAGCGGGAGGCATGAGGCACGATGGCTCCTCCTTTGTCCCACCATTGTCTCCTTAAACACACAACTTGTCGCGGCACACACACACACACACACACACCCCCCCCCCCCCGCTGTTAACGCACTCCGCCATGGTGGTCCCAACACCGGACAGATGGCTTAGAGCCCCTTCACTGTGGCTCCCGATCCCATACACACTATACACACTCATTCACACTCACAATCGTACGGGCCGGTTTCTTTCACGAGCGCTCAGAGGCAGGCGGCCCGATGTGCAAACACATGAAGTTAAAAACGCAATAAAGCAGGTAATATCGCAGGAAATATCGCACAAATAAAACGATAACGCAGTCTCTACCAAATATCACAAGAGCTAAAAACCATCTACCAATTCAACGCCAGATGGATAATCTATCTAACCGCGGATCATGGCTGAGTTTGATAGCGGTCGATGTTCGGAAAGACGAGAACGCTCGCAGGTTTCGGAAGGAAAAGCTTCTGTTTTTTGGCGGGGGGGGGGGGGGGGGGGGACACACAGACAGCGCCATTACCTTGGCATCGGCATTCATGAACACCGGTCAGCGAGCCACTTTAAGACAGAAAACAATCATGCCAACGATCTCCCGAGAAGATGAGTTTTTGAAAAACGTATTTTCCCAGTAATTTGCTCGGTAATTGTTGAACGGTGCGAGTGTGATTTGCCACCGCCTCAGTCAAACGGAAAGAAAGAAAGACAGCGGTAGAAGGATGGGCACACACACACACGTGCAACACACAAACACACACACACACTGTGGCTTTGCTCATTCCAATTAGCGTTGGAAATGTTTTATTACTTTTTACGAATTTTGATTGCAAATGTTAAATTAAGTTCAAACGCGCCCTCGCAGCCAGAGTTGCGATAGTGTGCATGTGTAGATCTAGTCTACAATGAGAGAATAGAGAATAATAACCACATGTATAACTGCACTGCTGTCAAACCATACACTCCATGTTCTTACATAGGTTAGACTGATATACTAGGCAGACTTTTATTAGGAATCGGTTATCAGCTAGTCAGAATGGTCCACATCTGATATGATGGAGGTTCCTCTATGACCAAAGCTAGTCAATATTTTTGGTAACACTTTACAATAAGGGTCACTAAGTTAAGGGTTAGTTAATGCTTAATAAGCATTAACTAACCCTTAATTAACAGTTAACTAATGTGGAATTTACTAATGGTGTTCATAGATTGTTCTTCACAGAGACAAATATCAGAATATGTGAGATGATTGGCAGGGTTCCTACACGGTGTCCATTTTAAAATTCCATATTTTTCCCAGACCCTATGTTCTTGACTGGATTTGATGTTGGTGGGTATTTGATATAATGCATGCTGACAGCGGCTGGGTAATAAGAGCGTCCCTCTATCTGAACATTATTCTTCACATCAACACAAACTGTGGACTCAAAGTGGCTCTACAACAACATAAAAGCTAGAATTATGTGTGTATCGGACCTGAACCACAACATTTTCTAATTTCCAATGCTACATTTTATTCTGCTGTAGTAATCACCAGTGGTGGAAAGTAACTAAGTACATTTACTCAAGTACTGTACTTGTACTTTACTTGAGTATTTCCATTTGATGCTACTTTATACTTCCACTCCACTACATTTCAGAGGGAAATATTATACTTTCTACTCCACTATATTTATTTGACAGCTTTAGTTACTTTTCAGGTGGAGATTTGACACAATGGATAATATAACAAGCTTTTAAAATACAACACATTGTTAAAGATGAAACCAGTGGTTTCCAACCTTTTTGGCTTTTGACGTCTTACAAAAAGCAGTGTGTAGTCGGGGTCACATTTCAGATGTCTATGAGTTGTTAACAGCTCCACCAAATAGTGATTTTTCCCTCTAAACCTCACATGGTTTCATTTCAATAAATGTTCAAATGATCCAATATTTCAGCAAAAATCAAAGATTAGAGAAAAAGTCAGAAAACTGAAAACAGATTTGTGTATCAGAACTTTGTTTTTTCTTCTTTCCTCTCCCATTAATCATCTCACGACCCCTCAGATTTATCTGGTGACCCTTTGGAGGGGCCCGACCCTAGGTTGGGAACCACTGGACTAAACTAGCTAACTGTATATAAGTAGTTCAAACTAGCTCCACCTCCAGCAGCTACAACAGTAACATGCTGCTTACACACTGATGCTTCAGTATTAATAATCTAATGATGTCATATATAATAAAATATCAGTCAGAGGGACCAAACCACTACTTTTACTTTAATACTTTAACTACATTTTGCTGCTAATACTTATGTACTTTTACTTAAGTAGGATTTTTCATGCAGGACTTTTACTTGTAATGGAGCATTTTTACATTGCTGTATTGGTACTTTTACTTAAGTAAAGGATCAGAGTACTTCTTCCACCACTGGTAATCACAAATGAGACTGCTTGACCATCACGGTTTCACAAGCTCTCCAATGAAATTATATTATTTGCTATTTGTAATGACATTTTTAAATCGTCGTTTACATTCCAGCGAGCCGATGCCACCGCTGGAAAGATTTGTGTCTCGGAAATAAACAGAATTCCGCACAGTCAGACTTTGTTGCCCTTGAACTTTTATTTATTACATCGTATCGTGGCTGTATTGAACTGTGAACCCCCCCGTATCGCGTGTTGAATCGCATCGTGAGATAAAACACATCATCCCGTCCCTAACTGAAAGGTGATTGATGCCTGGGATCACGGCTGAGACATTTTTTCCAAAGCGATATCACCCGACCGTTCGCGTGTTAGCGACTGCTGCCATGCCAGTGTGCGTGCTCCCGATGGCGGGCCCCCGATGGCGGGCCCCCGGGGGCATCCAGACAGGGAGAGCGAGAGGAGGGCATCTGAGGGCGAGATCGCAAAAGTGTCAGCGCGTGTTTGATGGCCGGCGGCGTGCCCCGGGGGGGGCCGAAATCCACCGCCTCGTCTCCCTTCCAGTGTAAACATTCCCCAATCCTCCTCTGTGTCTGCGGTCCCCCCGTCCCCCGACCCCGCACAGCCCGGGCCCCCCTCTCTCTCTCTCTCTCTCTCTCCTCCAGGCCTCGTAAAAAAAAAAAAAAAAAAAAATTCGGGGTTTTTTCATTCGGCTCTCCCCGCCTTTTAGCCCCGACTTTGATGAGAGGAATAAGAGATAAAGCTGTCTTTGCCCCGGAGAAAACAGAAGGAGACACATGCGGCAGGAGGAGGAGGAGGAGGAGGAGGAGGAGGAGGAGGAAAGAGGAAGGTGTTCCGTTTCAGGATTCACAGGAATTAGTGGCGAAAGGTTGTGAAAATAACACCGAGGCCCAGGCTGTGCGTGAAATCGCGAACAGAGGGATTAATGGGACTGTAAAAAGAGCATTAGAACCCCCCCACCCCACCCACCCACCGCCCCACCCCCGACCCCCCCTTCACCGAGGTATGTGCGAGTATGAGATGAGGCAACACACTGCCACACAAGGTCTTGTAGTGTGGTTGAATGTGTGTGTGTGTGTGTAGAGGTGGAGGTGGAGGGGGGGGGTGGAGATAGTAAAGGATGGATGGACACTCTCTCCCATTCCTCTAGAACGACCTTATAAAAGTGTTCGCAATACGTAATAATCGGAGACTTTTCATATTAGTAAACGTCTGTTTTGCTAATTCTATTGCCGATGTAAACAACTATTTAAAAATGTCATTACAAAGTGCAACTAATCATTTGGGATTACTACAGCAGAATAAAATGGCGCTAATATCGCGATTCATTTTTTCCCCCCGCGATACGTATCGTCACATTTTCGTATCGCGATATATTGAATTTTCGATATATCGTCCCGTCCCTATTAGTTAGCTAGCAAATATTTTCACCTCCCATTAGCCCATACCATCTATCATAACTCACCATGGCGTTACTTACTCCAATGACTAGGTGTACGTTGTGCTTCATCCTCTAGTCAAAACAACACATCCTCAAAGTATGAACTAGAAGGTTTGTGCTATTATTGCTTGTTCATGAGTCGGATCCGGATCCGCTCCAAAATTTAATGGGTTCTTCCTTGGCCCATGCTACACCCTTCCACCAAGTTTCATGAAAATCGGGCCAGTAGTTTTTCTGTAATCCTGCTGACAGACAAACAAACAGACAAACAAACAAACAACATAACCTCCTTGGCGGAGGTAACAAGCCCAGAGAATGTAGCAAGATTGTGATCTGTGACGCTGGTTGTGCTGGTGCCAGTGTAGCAAGATAGTGATCCGTCACCCCTAGACATCATCCAGCCAGGATCAATAGCGATTAGAGCTCGGGTATTTCAAGCCCCCGGCGCTAAAGGCCTTACAGCAATGAACGCTTAGCAACAAAGACGGAGACAAAACAAAAAAAAAACAAAAAAAAAACACGAAGAAGAAGAAAAGAAGCTCAAGGATTACCACTCTAAGGAACATGTCAGACACACTGAAACAAAAGTTCCTTAAATGTAGTTTTTTGTAATTGAAACAAAGATTCAGTGTGTTATTGTTTACGTTTGGCAGTTATTTTGAATGATGTACTTTCAGGTTAGAAAGGGAACCAAAGGATAAAATGTCACCAAATCCAAAAAACATGAGGATCTCTAGGATTACTGCTTTTAAAAAGTTATTGGTAACACTTTACAATAAGGGTCACTAAGTTATGGGTTAGTTAATGCTTAATAAGCATTAACTAACCCTTAATTAACAGTTAACTAATGTGTCTGGTAATCATTTACTAATGGTGTTCATGTTAACTAAGGTATTAATTCATACATTATTTAATAGTCATCTTTATAAACTATTAAATAATGTAAAAATGAATACCTTAGTTAACATGAACACCATTAGTAAATTACACATTAGTTAACTGTTAATTAAGGGTTAGTTAGTTAGTTAGTTAGTTAGTTTGTAGCTTATTAAGCATTAACTAACACTTAACACACTTAACTTAGTGACCCTTATTGTAAAGTGTTACCGACATACTTTCAGGTTAGGAGAGCCAAAGGATAAAATGTCACCAAATCCAAAAAAGACGAGGATCTCTAGGATTATTGCTTTTAAAAAAGTTATTTATCTCATAAAGAGTTAGATAATTATATTAATGTGCTGTTTTTCTGCCAGTGGTGTGGACAGTGGAAATAAAATCTAGCCTATAGTGTAGAGCGCTGTGTTCACACCCAGCAGCCAGACACATGCACATACTGTACGTGTCCCGTATCCTCTGATGCGTTCGTGTTCGCGTCAACATTGCTGTGTTTGTGTTTTGTAACCTTTTTTCTCAGCCCGGCACATCAGGCTCCACCGCGTTGATCGCAGTGACATTTTCTGGCATTTGAGCATATGGACACAGATCTCAAATGGGACGGGGGAAATATCTAGACTCCGGATATCTGGACCGGAATCGAGATAATCCTAAAAACTAACAGCGAGGTCTGTCGTCCGCTTTTCAGGGATCAATATCACAGACGTGCTGCGTTTCCACAGCTGAGGCGCAGGTATCTGGATAGGGCAGATATTAATGCTGACGGACAGTCGACTCAAAAAAAATCTGGCATCTCAGACACATGGCCTTTCCATGCACCGTGTATTTTCAGTGTGCAAAGCTGTGCAAAATGTCCTTTTTAGTGTGTGTAGAAATCTTTATCCGCCCTTAAATCTGTGTGACGCAGTTTGTTCAATGTGTGTGGACCAAGTCGAATGTGCTCCAGTTATACTGATAGTCTTATTACACTCAAAGAACATTATTAATTTGTCCCTATCAACTCTACACATTTCATTTATAATAATCTATATAATCAAGCTATTATTATCAAACCAGTTTGATCGTAGATTTTCCACTTTTAGAAATTCCCCTATTTCTCCATTGCGATCTTTTACACTAAATACTTTTACATTGAAGTTTTAGAATTACATTTTCTGTTTATTAATGCAGGATCGTACAGTAGCTATATCTACATATCATTATATTTAGGCTGTTTTCATATTCCTCATTTTAACCGTTTTGTTTTCACAAAGTTTTATTTAGCTCTGCTTTTGGAAAAGTGCAGCGATATACAATAGGATAATAATATAATATAATAATAAAGATTAGACTGGTTCGGTTAACATAACATAAATAAACTGTATATGCCGAGTGCAGGAATGTGGGAGTTTGTGCGTGAGAGAGAGAGAGAGAGAATGTGGGAGTGTGTGTGTGTGTGTGTGTGTGTGTGTGTGTGTGTGTGTCCTACCGGAACATTCTTCGTGGGCGACAGCGGGCCGCTCACCTGTCTGGGCTCCACTACAACGAGGAGCTCAGGTTTCCACACTGGGCATGCTCCAAAGCCCGGGCCGTTAACAGCACAAGATTAGCCAATCCGCATGTGTGTTTCCTCGTCTTTCTGCAGGGGGCGACGCCACCAAAATGTTCACCTTCTGTTTGGCTATCACCTGGCACTGAGCAACTGCAGAGTCCAACCTCACTGATGTAAAAGCATCAGTGAAGATTACGTTCCCCCCCATGATACGACATTTTCCTTTGTGTTTGTTACATGAAAAAGGTGAGCTAACAGTTAGCTTTAGGCAAGTAAAAGAACTTTTGGTAAGATTAGGGTTGAGGTTTCGGTCATGGTTAAAGCAATATTCCACTTAGTTTTAACATGGAGGTTATTTGGCACTGGACCACCATGAAAACCAGAATATAAACCAAGATCTGATGCAGCTGGACGAGTTTGTAGCATTCAGGGGCCGGATTCACAAAACCCTCTTAAGAAAAAAAATCTTCTCAAGTGCCATCATTTTCTTAACTTTAGTCTTAAGAAAAAAAATAGGAAAAAATGCTATTCTCAAAAACAGTTCTTATATATTTTCTTAACTTTCTTCTTATGTTTCTTCCTAAGGAAAAACTTAGGAATAAATGGTATTCTTGAAATGAAAGTTCTCTTTTTCTTAACTTTAAGACGGCCCTTCACCTGTCTTAAAACTCCTACAGTGAAAAGGTAAGCCTCTAATATCATATATTTAAACACATTTTAGACAAGTAGGTTATAGTTCAAAGTCTTCATAGGTTCCCCTACACCTAACATTAAGATGAACATTTATTGTAAAGCTTTATTTAGTGTAGGGCCAGGTAGGCCTCTGTCTCATGTCTGTTGGAAATAAGCTGCAAATTTTACAGTTACCAACAGCAACCAATGTTTCAATCTTTGCTCTAGTTGCTCTAAATAGGTTTTTCCCCAATTGTTTTGTAGATGGAAGCACTTTGGGTTGCCTCCTAGCCTTGTCTCCTAGCCTCCTAGCCTTGTCTCCTAACCTCAATGGCAGTAAGCCTAAAGTTTATTAACCAGAATTAATTCAGGCCCTATTTTGAGAAGTTCTTAAGTAGGAAAATGAAAGAAATTCGTAAGAAATGAGACTTCTTCATTTCTTAAGATCTATCTTAAGAACACATTGGTGAATCCGGCCCCAGATTTTTACTTCCCATTCATATGAATGAGGCCATGAAAATAACCTGAAAACTTACATTTAACACGTTGGTGAACAGATTCAACAACAGATCCTGCTGCTGTGATTTTCAACTGACTGTGGGTCCAACGTTTTAGAACATAATTTCTCCAAATAGCATTTTTATTGATAGAAGAGAACACAGTGGAGGGATACCATTTAGGAGAGATAGTTTCTGTTTGGGAGACCGGATCTACTTTTATTTTTAAATACTAATTTTAGTGTAAACCAAGATTAGAAATGCAAAATGACTAGGGACCTAGGATGCTTTATTGTCTTAAAAGCGATATCTGTGGCCTCATTCAAATGAATGGGAAGTGAAAATCTGAACGCTACAAACTCGTCCAGCTGCATCTGATCTTGGTGATTAGTTTATATTCTGGTTTTCATGGCGGTCAAGTGCTGAATAACCCCCATGTTTAAACTAAGTGGAATATTGCTTTAAACAAGAAAAACTTTGTCTGAAAATGAAAACTTCCCTCCTAGTGGAAAACTACTGCCTGTTACTGGTTGTGTCTCCCCCACAAATACAGGAACACATATTTCTCTCTCACTTTTTGTGCACGTTATTGCATTTTTAAGACATCGTGCTCATTTCACGGAATATTGTGAGACCGGGCAGCTACTGCACGCTTACTGGGCAAGTTTGGTTGAATTGAAAGGAAAAGCATCTGTAAATGATTTGTCAATGCGATGTCCTGGGTGTATGTACATGAATGGAGAGCCACAGGGAAAAAGGTCGAAAAATAAATGAATGCAGACTTTAACCTCATGGAGCCCCCATTAGACATGCACTGCTACTTCTGACTGAAGAAAGCCTACAAGGAGGAGGGAGGAAAGTGTGTGTGTGTGTGTGTGTAGAAAGATTGATCTTATATCACTTTCAGGAAACGCTTTTCCAAGTTAATCCAGTTAGAACAACCAATCGTTGACACCAATCATTGCATAAATACAGATTTAAGAAGAGAACAACACGCCTTAGGCAAAAGTACTTAAGTTCTTAAGTTCACTTAAGTTCACAAGACAAGAACGATAACTCTCTCAAAACCTGATTTCCCAAACCTGTTCTAGCCTTATGCCAATGTCTGCTGTGTGAAATCAATCAGTTATTTTGTGTTGAAGCAGCTGATAGCCAATTTTTTGTGCAGATATTCAATATCTTTAACCGACTGGTTCACTGGTGAGCGAGTCCTGGAGCCGGGGTCAGAGGTGAAGGGTCAGCAAGAGAGCCAATGAGATGCTTGTTCAGAAATCTCTCATCTAAGATAAATGTGTATGAACTGTGTCAGTGATACAGTTTGCTGTTTAGTTTTATGTCTTACTTTAAGTTCTGTCTTATTGTCTTTTATTAGCCCACAGATATGTATTGATGTTCAATAAAAGATACAAACTGTTTGACCAATACAGGTTTTTGAAGGCAAATCGCCAATATTTTGTGACAATATAAAATTCTACATCTTAATATGTTACCATTTTCATGCCAAAATAAAAAAAAAAAGATCAAGTATTCAGTGTTTCACCCACATTTCTATGCTTGTCAGGGTAGAAAATCGTTTGAAACAGTATTTAGACTATCATGGGACACTAAAACTCTTCAATTAAACCCATATCCATCATATCCAGAGGTGGATAAAAGGACAATAGCGGTGAACCAATATATGGGTCTAATCTCTGAACCTTCCCATCTCGCCTTTCTGTCGATGGAAACCAGTTAGTGCTGCTTTGGCGGTTTCCCAGCAACCCGTTTCCGCCCCAACAGGGCCCAGGCTTACGTCGGCCTCCTCGACGGTGAGTGGGAAACCCGCCGGAGAAGACGGGACTACAGAAGTGCCGGAGTGAAGAATAACTAGCGGGATTAAAGGGTTTTAATACGGCGGTAATAGGCGAGGCAGAGGCCCGGGGGAGAGTCCCGCAGCGGAGGAGACTGAGGCGGCTAAAGCAAACAGTAAACATCTATCAGGCTGCAGAGAAGGCCAGGCCTCATCTCTGACCTCTCCACACCCACAAATCTCCCGGCTTAATTGGAGATTCTGCCGTATCGATTTCCATCAGGGTTCTTTATTTGCCATAACGGCCACACATAACCTGGGCAAATTTAGTGTGCTTTCTGCTAAAAAAAAAAAAAAAAAGTATAGGTCTGAAATTCATCAAACCATCAAACTGAATCACCACCAAAAAGCTGTAATGGAAAATCGTAGCAGTTTTTTTTTTTTTTTTCATCTTTGGAGGTTCTGTTGGACTTTTTCCTCATGGAAAATGTGATTTCCTAATCTAATCTAATCTAATCAAAAAGTCTGTTAAATTGTGATTATCTTTGGAGAGGTAAGGCACACTTCATGGTTGACAGTGTCACCAATGTGAGAGTGACTACTCAATACCAAGAAGTAAGGCCGCTTGATTCTGTGTTTCCTTTAAGGGGGTAAAAATATCTTTCTATTTTACTTGATTTGATTCTTTTAATGCAATGCATTTTGCTTGTTCTTTTATATGAATTTTATCTTTTTATCTGTCTTTTATCTGCCTTCTATTGATGTAAAACACTTTGAGCTGCATGTTGTGTATGAAAGGTGCTATACAAATAAAAGTTATTATTAATCATTTGTATCATACTTTGTTTCAATTATGTGAAGTATTTGTAAAGAAAACCCCAAACATCGTGAGCCATCTCTGCAAAAAGATTTTGTTTATTTTGTCTTCTTTTAGAATTTGTATCAGTCAAAATCACACTCAATATACAAGCAGTCAGACTGGATTTGATTGCAGCTATAATTCAAAATCATAAAGAAACATTTACTTAATAAATACAGTTTTTGCCCCATGTGCTTCAACGTGGTGGGAGTTGTTGTTTTTTTCTGATCGTATTTACAGTACATCATAAATAAATTTAAGAGAATGGAGCACATTTCAGGTTTTGACAAAAACTAAAAATCCAAACTTGTATAAATATAGGTTTATCTAAGGAGTAAAGAGGACATATCAAGAACAGAATCCGAGGGAAAACGTGAATCATGTCGTGCAAACATGCCCACATAACAGTAATAAACAGGTGCTGATAGAGATCCGTCATGCCAAATGCAATTAAGCTGCCTTAATTGGCATCCAACAGGTCAAATTGCATATTGTTAAATGTGTCATGATGGTGTCAGTCTTCCCGTTATCTCTCAGAAATGATTACCACAAATATGATGGAAGAAGTAAAATATTTCCCTCATCCTCTGTCATTTCCTTGGGTTACGGTTCCATTTTGTACGAGTGCCGGTAGAAAATATATCAGACCCATTTCACTGTGTGCCCAATCAAACCGGATGGACGTTTCCCTCCACCATGGATATGTACTCTCATTGCAAATGCCTTCCCAGAAATAGCAGTTAGACAGAAGCAGCAGACATCCTGTGTCGCCAATCAAAATATTTTCAGTAATCAAGTGTCTACGCTTTTCATCGCTCAATCATACTTATCACGGACCGATGAGAATCATGGACGCCTATTCTTATCTTACTTCTATTCACCGCTGTATAGTTACACCTCGACGAATGTAAGCGATCCTCATTCTCCCTCTATTTACGGCAACCTCTCCCATCTGAGACACCGGGACCGAGAGAAAAGGAACATAAACAGAATGGCTTTGCATATTAGTTCGTGTCTGTGACGTTTAAAATGACAGATGTTTACGATACTTCGTTTCAGAACCGACCTGTGCTGTAGGAAGTTTCATCCGCATCGCCGCAAAGTGCACCGACGGACCCTGACGTCTCCCCTCGCATATCGCATCCGCATGCAATAAAAAAATAGGACGAGATCCCCTCGCCGAAACTCCGCCTCCGATAGTGCAAAAGGGTACACAGCTCAGTAAAACCAAAAGTGAAGGAACACTTAGACAAGGGGGAGGGTGGTTGTAGCTGGATCAGATGCAGAGAATGCAAGCAGGGAAGGATGGAAAAGCGTAACTGCGGCCATTCGCTACCTGGACCGGAACTGGATCCATCGGTGCTGACCGAAATCTCGTCAGTTGCTTCACTGTAGAGCTACGACTTGCTTGCCTGGGTGCGGCTTTCCAATCCACTCCTAACAGGCCAATGGACTCTCCAAAAACCAACCACAAAAGCACCCAAAGCATGTCTTTCTCAACACATCGATTACTGGCTCTCCATTGAGAAATGTTGGTCAAAAGATGTAAATGAGAACTTAAGTCACACCTTTCTTGTACAGTTCTGGTGCTACCTTAGCCATAACACTTCCTTTTTTCCTCTTTGTTGGCCGGCTGTGGCTGCCTGTCTACATGCACCGCTGTGTAAAGTAGTGCAACATGTCTCATTACAGAGGTAGTGTCAATATGTTGAAAAAGACATGCTTTGGGTACTTTTTGAGTTTTGGAGAGTTCATTGGCCTCGTAGAACTGGATTAGAGAGAGACACCCAAGCAAGAAAGACTTAAGAAGCACTAAAAGCAGTTGACGAGTTGACTAACCCTAACCCTAACCCATTTTTGTCAGAATCTGCCATGGAATAAGTCAGGAAAATAGGATCCAGGTCAAAAATGGCTGGAGTTACGCTTTAAGGGGGTGAACAACGAGGGGGACCACAGTCCCGTTATGTGTGTTTGATCGGCGTTAGCTGCCGTTGGTGATGATGACAGAGGTGCCTTTGTGTCCGGAGGTCTGCTCCGCCGGCATGCGAAGGTGGGGTGTCATATCGTAGTGGGTGGGGCCGGCGGTGGCCGAGGTGCAGTAGCCCCGGAGGCTCTCTGGGTCGTAGAGGTGTTCCAGGGCGTAGCCCGTCAGAGAGTAGGCGGTATGCTTGTCCAAGTAGGGCCGCGGGTGGGGGTGGGGGTGGGAGGGGTAGAGGGCCGGGGCCGGGGTGGGGGAGGCAGAACAGGGGCCCGGGCGACTCAGAGGGTGGTGTAAAGGCAAAGAGAGCGGGGACAGGTCCGTCTGGAGGTAGTCTTTGGGCTTGTGGAGGCGCTCGGACCCCGGACTGCTGAGCCTAGACAGAGGGACGGGGCTGGGCGCGGGGCTGATCACCTGACTCAAACCCCGGCACACCACGCTCTGCAGCGGCAGGGCCCCTTGGGTGTACTCCGGGGTGAAGCAGGGACCGGGGCCCTTGGGCAGTCCGTTGGCGGGACCCAGAGGAGGGTCGGGAGGGCCTTTGCGTAGCTGAAGTCGGCTTTCTTCTTCCTTGATCATCTGCTGCGTGGCTCGGATCAGCGTCTCGATCTTGCTCGGTTCCTGCGGGCTGGAGCGGTAGTGGTCAGCTCGGTACCGATCCCCTGAGTCGCTGGCCGAGCCTCCGTCTGGAGAGCTGACCACGCTGTCCTCGTCCCAGTGGCCTCGGCCTGCAGAGGGAGGCAACGACAGAGCAGTCAGTCAAGAGGCGGCAGAAACCGAGCCAGTAGACCCAATAGACTAGGGTTTTACTGATATATGGCTGGTATTGTCATTCAAAACCAGATATGGGCCAATCAATTTAGTTCTGAGAGTTTTAGTGTCCTATGGTCTAAATGCTGTTTCAGAGGCTTTTTCCAACCTGACAAGAATAAAATTCTGGGGAAACCTTGAACACTAATACTAAGTGAACTATCATTGTACTAGTTACATGTATAGGGATGGACGATTCCACATTTTTTGGAGTTGATTACGACTCTGAATGAAAATCAACACAAAAATTTTAAGTTGTACAACAAAACTAATTTATTACATTACCAAAATGGTACAAAACTGGTACAAAAACTGGTACAAACCTTGGTACAAATGTTCGATGGAAGATGAATGAATTAATTACAAATTTGTTTAAATTAAACAGTTTCTTACATTCCAGTTTGGAGGCAAGATTGCAACAAGAGTCAACTCTAATTCTGTTTATTAGTCCAATCGATTCTCAGAATCGACGTGATGGAATCGAGAATCGACTCTTTTGGAGTCAATTCTCCATCCCTAGTTACATGCTCATCAACGGTGAGTGTCTTGGCAAGTACTGTGATAATTGTAAATGTTTTGTGATGGATACAGACAATTTCCAATTTTTAAGAAACACTAAGAAGTAAGTCAAATATTAAAGATATTGAATATCAATATCTTATCTTATATACCCATATGGGTCAAACCCCTAGAGTGGACAGGCCCAGAGTTTGGTCCTTACCATGGAGGTTGTGGATGGCTGTGATGTGGGGCATGTTGCTGTCGTAGCCTTCGCGGTTCTCTAGGGAGCCCTTGCTCAAAGGCAGGATGGAGCGGGCGGTGCCCCACCACGCGTCCCTGCCAGGCGGGGGCGCTCCCAGAAAATACCGTCCCGCCTCGCATCGCCCCCGCTCACAGCTGTGACCGTGAGCATGCGTGTGGAGGTGCGTCTGGCCGTCACCGGCACCGTGATGCTGCTCTTCAGACAGGCTGTAGCAGAGCGGGCGAGGTTCGGGGAACTGCCTGTAGACGCAGGAGGCATCCAGGCCTTCGCTCTGCTCCAGCAGCTGAGGGGAGGCCGAGTCGGTGAGGGGGCTGCCCCCCCACGGACTGTCCTGGTCCGACTCCGAACGCTCCGTCTGGAAACCAGGATACTACAGGGACATGGAGGGAGGGGGGCAACAAGAAAGGAGACAATAAATCGCTTTTAGGTGATGTAACCATATTGGAGGTCCCCCTTGCTCTTGGGTAACAGTGGCTGTGAAAAGCTGGATGCATTTCTTAACGTACAACGTCTCAACACAACTTGTGACTGGAAATGCATAATTTTGCCTCAGATAAATCTAATTTATTTTGTGTTTAGATAATATCACCTCGTTTGCTAGCTAATCATAGTATCTGGTCAGTTTCTTTGCTAAATGAGCCTGCTGGCTAGTTAGCTAGCTAACAGTTTGTTCAGGTTAACTGAGCTGACTCTTCTCAAGCTACTATTTTGAGAGAGTTTTGGAGTAGAGACTAGAGCTAAAGACAAGACAGTTTACTGTGTCAGTGTAACCTAAATTTTACTTATAATGTTACTGAATGGATCTACACCCACACCACAATAAGCTTTTTCAGGTGTCTCTTTCTTAACCGGTTGTTATACATTAAGACATTATTTCAGTTAATTTTATTTTATTTTAACTTGTGCTATATGAAGTTTGTTATTATTATTATTATTATTATTATTGTTATTATTTTTGTTATTATTATTAGTATTATTTGCATACAGCCAGTTCTCTAATGGATTTCCATGATGGCGCCAGCTGTGGTTGATATGTGATTGATGACTGTAAAGCCTCTATAAGCCAATCCATCACTTATCATATATTGATAAAGTGAACCCCAACTTCCTCGCATGTGTTCACATGGAGCCTAATATCACTCAACATAGTGTATGCTAAAGTGTTAGCATGGAGCCTAATATCACTCAACATAGTGTATGCTAAAGTGTTAGCATGGAGCCTACTATCACTCAACATAGTGTATGCTAAAGTGTTAGCATGGAGCACTGGAGACACTACCTACCAGGGACACATGAATGATTTTGGTGTCTATGTTAACCAGTGGGCCAAACTCACAAAAACCTTGGTGGTAAATCCTCACCTGTGTGTACGGGGAGAGTCTAGCTTTGGTCTTGGGCCGGGAAACTCGGCTTTTGGGGGTTCTGCGGCTCTCCGTCAGGCTGCTGGACGTGGTGCTGCCGTAGGGGAAAGAGGCCTTGGACGTGACCTGGTCCAAAGAAAGCTGGAGGCCTTTATACTCCGTCTCCCTAAACACACAAACATAAAACCCACATGGTGTATCCACAGGAATATCGTGCATCTTACGCCGCTTGGATTTCATAGATTTAATATAGTCTGTAATTACACAAGGAAAGATCCCAGTCCCTCGGTAAGGCTGTTTATTAATGAGCACAAACAGCCCATGTGTACCTGGGTATTTTATTTTTCCCAAGGTGCAAAAACCCATTAACATCTGTTTAGCAATTAGAGCCTCACCGTGGTATTGAGAGGGGCAGCATGCGGAGCGGCCTGTGTGTGTTTGTGTGTGTGTGTGTGTATATACTGTATGTATGTGTGAGTGCTTGTTCGGAGGGGCAGGGGCTGGTAGGAGGGCTGGAACGGCTGTTGGGATGCTTGTTTTACCAGAAGGATTGCAGCAAGGCCTTCAACAAACACACTACAGAGGGAAAGCTGTCCAATCAAATACACAGGGAGATTAAAGGCTATGTCTGGCTAAATCAAGCCCACAGGAAAACCTTGGACGACACACTACTGGGAAATGGGAATTGATTTCTGGGTAAAGTGCTGTATGGATCTCGCCATGGATGATGAATCAACTTTGAGACAACAGAAAACCTGGACAGGGTTTACTTGAGACAAATAGTGATCCATCCTCCATATAAATCTCCTTCTCTCTCTCTCTCTCTCTCTCTCTCTCTCATCGGAGGTAGAAAATATTAAGTTAGCAGAGAGCGTTTTATTTATTTCTATTTCTCTTGCATTTTGTATTTTTGCATTTTGTCATATCTTTAGTTATCACCGTTATTTTATACACATTTGTTCAAAGAAAACGAGAAAGAGCATATTCCGGTCTAATTGCATGTATATTTGTATGGATTTATGTGCTCATGTATGTGTATATATGTCAACGTGCTCAAATAAAAAACATTTGACAGAAAGATGTTGAGAGTAGAAGTGAAATTACTCCTGTAAAATTGATGTAAGTAAAGGTAAAAAGTAGCTCATTTAAAATGTACTAAGAGAAAAAGTCATTTTAAAAAAAAAACATAGATTATTACATATGATCTTTCCCTTGCAATGTTAAAGGATGTATGGAAGCCCATTTCCGCCAGTGTGATGAAAAAAAAAAGATCCTGCAAGTCATCATAATGAGAAAATTTCTCAAAATAATGAGAAAATTTCTCAAAATAATGAGAAACTTTCTCAAAATAATGAGAAACTTTCTCAAAATAATGAATTAGTATCTCAAAATAATGAGAAACTTTCTCAAAATAATGAGTTAGTATCTCAAAATAATGACTTAGTATCTCAAAGACACTAAGTCATTATTTTGAGAAAGTTTCTCATTATTTTGAGATACTAACTCATTATTTTGAGATACTACCTCATTATTTTGAGATACTAACTCATTATAATGACTTACAGGGCCGTTTTTTTCATCACAATGGCGGAAATGGGCTTCCATAAAGATGAGTTCAAACTAGGTTCCTTATAATTAAAAGAACCTAATCGGCTGCTTAAAAGAACTAAGATTCTTTTAATTAAAAAAAATGAATAAAGAAACAAACTAAAGCTACTCGGTTACTGTAACAAGAGTGAGTATAATTCCTTCCTTCCATTCGCTTGTATCAGTTTTACTCAAAGTATTGCTTCAGCGCTGTCAGGCTGCGGTAGCGGTAGCAGATCCGGAGGGCGCAGAGGTTATCAGTGCTGAACACACACTGCGAGTTCACATGCAGGTGAAGTGTCCTTACACCTGTGTTATTCAGCGCTGTATACACTAAGCTGCCGGGCCAAACCAACACTCCTCCTGATAACAACGCTTAACAAAAGCCCTCATGTGGCCTTCTTTACCACCCCCCTCCCTCCCTCCCTCCCTCCACACACACACACAGACTTTTTTCTTTTGCAAAAATATGTGGCATCAAAACATGACACTGAGCATATTGTCTCATTTCCAATAAGTAATCCCATTGTGGCGGAAACCATAAAGCATCTCAACAAGATTCATCCCAAAAACAAAAAAAAAACAACAAAAAAAAAAAAAAGGCAAGAAAAAAGAGGCTTCATCCACAGTCCCCTCACAGCAAGCTGGAAACTATAAACACTCATCAACTTTACAGCCCATCAATTAAAAGGCCATAAACACAGAGCTGTTATGGATTTGATGTGGGAGGTTGAAGAAATGTGTGTCAAGCTGTTCTCTGCCTATGTTCTGTGAATACAGCCAGTCCCGGCTGCTTAATGGAGGGTTTTATAGGCCTTATTCATTCACTGCGCTAGGTTGTACATCTGTGAAAGACACACAGCGAGGGTAATAAAATAATGGGATAATAGGCAAATAAATGGTATCCCTCATTTACTAATAAGAGTGTGGCTCATAGCAGGGACAATCTCCAGCATGCTTCCAGGGTGATTTTATGAAGAATGGAGTGAAAAGCAAAAGCTCGTAATGAGGCTTTCAGTGGAAACCCAGCACTGTTTGACTGTTTGTGCAGGATAAAGGCCTTCCAGATTCAATCTCAGTGCAGTCAGATAGGCTTCAGCGCCCGGCTCTGTTTATATACTCTGCAGGCAGACCTGCCAGTCTTAGATAAACTGTGCCAGGTGACTGACGCCGCGGCGGCGAGGCCACCACAGGTAGCGGCCAACACATGAGCACACTTAGCAAACTTAGTAACAATGAGCTCGAACATACTGACACAACCGGCATACAAGTCAACGGAGTGGGCGCAGATACAGTGATATAACAGGAATGTCGGGAGCGGAGACAGAAAGAGCGAAAAAAAAGTGATGAACAAAGTTGCGTTTTTTCCAAAATGAAAAATCCCCTGCCATAATCTTTAAACTTTCGGAAAATCACTTTTACTTTGTTCCTATTTTTTGCTATTACAACGATAAAGACCAAAAAAGAGAAAATCACAACAAGCCACAAAACAATCGAGTTGATCTGACTTGACATGGGAGGAAAATACCTTTTCACTCAAAACAGCTAAAACCGAACCTAACTGGATTCTGCGAACCCACCAAGACTAGGCTTCAACAAACACATGTCGTATTTCCAATTAACCTGCAGTTAATTGCTTTACGGCGATGGTTTGCATAAATCTCTAGTACCAATACTCATTATCTTATCAACGGAGGGATTGACAGCACAGCAGAGATCTGAGCAGCCCTTCCCTGGCCTCGAGCTGCCTAAGTAAAGACTTTTGTCACATCAAACCAAACATGTTTGACTGACGCCAGCGATGACTGCAAAGTGCTCACCAGAACACATGAAGCCGACCACGATGAAACCACTCTTAGATAGAAAAACGGACATTTATCTATATGAAAATGTCACGGATTACTATCTGACAGAGGTGGTAGAAGTACACAAATTCCCTACTCAAGTAAAAGTGCAAATACTCATTTAAAAATGTACTCTGGTAGAAGTTGAAGTATCATTTCAAATCCTTTACTCAAGTCAAAGTATAAAAGTACGTGGGCTTAAATTTACTTAAAGTATAAAAGTAAAAGTCATTTTCTAAGAAAGTCATTTCTAATGTTCTAAACTGGTTTTCTGTTGAGCGTTTCTCTGAATCCCAGATGAGAAAGAGTCTGCAGCCCAGATCACGAACCTGAACCCTAGCAGCTGAATTCACTAACGTTAATTCTCTCTCTTGTTGCTTCTCTCTCTCTCTTTCCCTAATTTTTGGTGTCACTTTGCTGAACAAGTAGCCAATCACATCTGGCTCTTGATCAGCTGCTTCCGGGATGGAAGCCGTCTGATGCTGAAAATACATTTTTCTTGGAAAATCAGTTGATGATTAGAGTGAGTAGAAAGTACAGATTTTTCTTTTGAAATGTAGTGAGTAGAAGTAAAAAGTCTTAAGTGAAAGAAAAACTTGAGTAAAGTACAGATACTTGAAAGTCTTACTTAAGTACAGTAATGAAGTATTTTTACTTTGTTACATCCCACCTCTGATCTCTGATTGCTATAACACAACAGTGATCCAACCTACATCCAGTTCATGAAAGCTTTTCCATCTGCTGTTCTAAACACCCGCTGTCTGGTAGCTCTTTCCTGGGAAAAAAAATCCTCTGCTGCCAAGGAAGTGATGCGTTTTTACGTTTCCGGTTTGTTTGGAATAAGTAGAAGAAGAACTGGGCAGTCGGCATGAGCGGGGATGCTTCCAGGAAAACGAGTGACAGGGACACAGGCAGACATACTCACGTGAGAACATAGTTGACGCTGACGATACAGTGAGGTCTGGAGGAGCGGCTGTTGTGCACGATGGTGGCGTAACTCTGGACCCAGACCCAGCCGCCGTGCTTGGCCAAAAAACGGTAGTACTTAGTGGTGACCTGTCCTTTCACTAGCACTGCAAGAGCAAGTGAGGGAGAAAAAGAGAAAGAATAGGAAATGTGATTATTGAGGGAAAAAAATAAGACATACATTTCAATTAACACGTCAAATATTATAGCGGCAAATAGAGATTATTTGATCACTTTTATAGGTGCTGGCATCAGTTCTTTTTAAATTTCAGGACACAATGTGTTTGCTGTAAGTGTAACTCAGTTTGAATCCGAGAATAACATAACACACTAGAATAACTCTTCTCTGAGTAGACTACAAACTTTATATTCATCTGTGGACATCCTCAACAAATCAATGAAAACAGCAAGATATTGGTCTAAACAAAACCTGACAAAGTAGATTTTGTGCGGAAAAGCTTGAAGTGTTTTTCGAGTGGAGACCATTTCAGAGTTTAAGCTTCAAAAATAGAAATGCATTTTATAGCTCAAAGAGTGAAAATGGCATAATGTCCATGATTCCCTTTAATTAGATTGCCATATCTAGAAACCAAGAGGGCAAGTAAGACAACAAAAAACAAAAGAATAGAAGAAGGAAAAGTGTGAAAGTTCTAGTTTAAGAGAATGCATCTTTAAAAGGATGACTGTGATGCACTTTGAGCACCATACGCTTTACAGCTACTAACGTAAACTTCATCGATCCTATCATTCATTTCAAAGAATATTCGCAGTGAATTATATTGAAAAGTAGAGAAAGTGTCAAAATGCTGTGGTATCATGTAGGCCAAACCACAGTACAACATACAAGTTAATGGAAGTTTTAGACAAAGTATGTAGGAATACACCGACATAACATGACATAAAACAACATAACACGACATAACATAACATGACATAACGCAACATAGCTTGACATAACATAATGTAAGACAATGTAACGTAACACAACATAACAAGACGACATAACACAATACAAGATAATATAATATAGCGTAACACGACACATAACATAACACAGCAGTGACAATGAAATGTAACACAATGTAACAAAACGATGTAACAACAAAACAACATAACACAACATAACATAAGACAATGTCACACAACATAACATAAGACAACATAACATAACACAACATACAGTAACAACGTAACGCAACAACATAATGTAACAGCGTAGCGTAAGACAGTGTAACGTAACTAAACATAGCGTAACACAGCGTAGCTAACACACCGTAAATGCACAACACAACAACAATGTAACTCAACACAGCGTAACTCAACACGGCGTAACGTAACATGGCGTAACATAACATGGCGTAACGTAACACGGCATAACGTAACATGGGGTAACGTAACACGGCATAACGTAACATGGCGTAACGTAACATGGCGTAACATAACATGGCGTAACATAACATGGCGTAACGTAACACGGTATAACGTAACACAGCGTAAAAGCAAAACACAACATAACAGCGGAACGTAACACAGCAGAACGTTAACACAGCGGTAACACAGCATATAACATAGCATAACATGAGGAGTGTGTGTGTGGAGGGAGGTTGTAGGACAGTAAAACACAACAACAACAACATAACATAAAACACAACATAACGTAACACAACATAACGTAACAACGTAATGCAACAACATAATGTAAGACAGCGTAGCGTAAGACAGCGTAATGTAACAAAACGTAGCGTAACACAGCGTAGCTAACACACCGTAAAAGCACAACACAACATAATGTAACTCAACACAGCACAACGTAACACGGCGTAACGTAACACACCGTAAAAGCACAACACAACGTAACAATGTAACTCAACACGGTGTAACGTAACACGGTGTAACGTAACACGGTGTAACGTAACACAACGTAACGTAACACGGCGTAACTCAACACGGTGTAATGTAACACACCGTAACGTAACATGCCGTAATGTAACACGGCATAACGTAACACAGGGTAAAAGCACAACACAACATAACAATGTAACTCAACACGGTGTAACGTAAGACGGCATAACGTAACACAGCATAAAAGCACAACACAACATAACAATGTAACTCAACACGGTGTAACGTAACACGGTGTAACGTAACACAACGTAACGTAACACAACGTAACGTAACACAACGTAACGTAACACAACGTAAGGTAACAGCGTAAAAGCACAACACAACGTAAAAAATGTAACGTAACATGGCGTAACGTAACAGCAGAACCTAACCCAGCGGTAACACAACATATAACACAGCACAACATAAGGAGTGTGTGTGTGGAGGGAGGTTGTAGGACAGTAAAACAAACCTAACTCACACAAGTGATGAGCACATCGCAGGTGGAAGGAATCACAGCTGTGGACGTGATGATAGAGAGTCTTCTCTATTAGATCCTGAGGCTCATAGCCTGTCAGCTCTGCAACCCTGAGGAATACACACACACACACACACACACACACACACACACACACATCCATCCACAGGGATCATGAGCCTTCCCGCATTTACACATACACACACACATAGATACAAACACACAAATACACAAGTAAACACATTCAAACGTGCACACACAAAATATATACAAGCAAATACACACACACACACACACACACACACACACACACAGACTGAGCATACCGTGAGTCGAGGAAGATGAGCTTCATGTCGAGGCTGGCTCTGAACATGAACATGTTGCTGTGCAGTTTGATCTCGGTGACGGCGCTGGGCGGCAACGAGTGGCCCACGGCTACCAGCCCCACGTTCTGGTAGCAGCCGTCGAACGGAGACATGTCCAGGCTGTACTGACGGATCTTCAGGTAGCCGCTGCAGTGGATCACCTGGACCCGGCAGCAGAAAACATGGAAATATACAGAGAAAAAGATTAGAAACATGGAAATATACAGAGAAAAAGTCAGAAACATGGAAATATACAGAGAAAAAGATTAGAAACATGGAAATATACAGAGAAAAGATTAGAACACATGGAAATACACGCTGGCATTCCAGGTCGGCGGGGTTATAATGTGCTGAAGACACAACAGAACTCTGACTGGCTCATGGGAGTCACTGGGTGGTTCTCAACGTGAGGTCCGGGGACCACCAGGGGGTCCTTGAGGGGGTTCCAGAGGGTCCCCAGCAAACTGATGAATTGTTGAATTGTTGAAACTTCATTTACAAGATGTCAACACAATTAGAGAATGTAGAAGAATGACTGTTTTGATCATAGTTTCTCTGTTATCTCTCTACATACAATACAGATAGTCGTGGAATTCTGGACAAAATCATATCTAGCAATAAAAATATTCTCAGATTTGCGTCTGAGAGACAAAATCTCATCAAATGGGGGTCTGTTATTACACTTTTACTCTATGGCCTTGCAGTGTGACTGGTGTGTTTTATCTGCTTTTTGTAATGTATTTGGTTTAGATTCTTTACTGTTATGCCACCTTTTTCTTTTAAACTTGACATATGCTTTGTAACAGAGCTTTGTGTTTAAGTTTGACTCGGCATTGACCAAACAATAAGAATATCTTGCCACTCATCAGTCACTGCTCCACTTTGTCTCCGGAAACTGAGTCTGTACCAGCTGATTTAGAAATTTTGATGGTAAATGATATTAGATGCAGGGACAACTCCCTATCAATTGATGCCAATGCCAAACGTTCAAACCTTGTAGCCTCCGCAGGTCAGACCGGCGTTTCTTTTCGCGAGGACACATTTCATCCTCAGGAAGAAGGAGCGCTCCATTTCATATTCTGAAAATCAAAGTAAAAAAACAAAAAACAGAGACACACCGTCATGTTAGTTCATGCGGTCTAATGAGCACAGGCTGCACAGAGTGTCCCAGAGTGTCCGGGGGTCTGGGTTTACCTTGAACAAAGTGCGAATGATAAGGCTGATGGGCAGTCAGTACGGCTGTCATCTCGTCGTGGTCTGCCGGGTGGATGTATTCATAAATGCTGTTTCCCGTCAGCTCTACCTGTTGGAACGAACATTCCGTCTCAGAAATATGGAAAAATACCAGGAGGAAGCCATAGATACTGTCAAGTTGATGTGATCCTGCAAGCCCACCTGTGACAGGCCCAGATGGACCGACGCCGTTTCAGATATGTACATAATTTTCCCGTCCGGGGCGACCACAAAAATGAAGCCGTCCAACGTCTGGAAGGAAAGCATGAAAGATAAAAAAAAACATAAACAAAAGCGGTCTCGTTTTTCGGATTATATATCATGAGGCTATGTGGAATGACAGCTACAGTCACAGCTGAAATCTGCCAAGGAGCAAAAATGCTGCCTGAAGATATAGCTGCATATGTAATTAGAGTATACCGGCTAATTAACCAGGCTGGGTTAAATCAGGCTGTAAGGTGTGTGGCTGTCAACAACATCATGACATAATCGCTTCAGGAAGATTATAATAACTGTAACAACAACAGGAGTTGATGATAATCATTTGAGAAAGGCAGATAACATGACAACATGGCAATTTGCCACCACTTTTAAATAAATAGTGGAATAATAATTGTACATTTATTTTAATGCATTATAATATGAAATACACCTATTATTATTATTATTATTACAATTATTACTATTATGATTATTGTTATTATTGTTGTTTTTGTTGTGTTATTATTATTATTGTTATTATTATAACTAATAGTAGGCTACTACTATGCTTCTGCTATTACTAGTCCTACTACTATTACTACCACTACTACTAATAATATCTTTTAGAGTTAAAAATAAGAATATGGTTCCAAATCATACACATCTTTCTATAGCTGCCCAGTCTCTAGCCCTGTTTGGCCCGTCTCTAGCCCTGTTTGGCCAGCCTGTAGCCCTGCTCCACCGTGTCGGCTGTGAGCGGTGCGGGACAGGCGGAGGCTCGGCGCGTGAGCAGGAATATGTTCAGCTCATTTCAGACTTCCAGCACGAGAGAGAAGCAGCAGGAGGCAGATGGCAGCAGCCACTAAACCACTTCCCCTACACCACGGATAATAACAATAATAATGATAATAACAATAATAATAATAATAATAATAATAATGATAATAAATGTAAATGTCTAATTAGAATCGATTCAGCTTGAGTAGTATTGATACATTCTACTTTTTCATTATGATTATTATTCATTTATTATTTTTAACATTATGAAAGGCCTATTATGAGACAGTGTGACGAGTCAGACGTGGAACTGCAAAAACAATTCGCCCGCAAATTTCGGCACGATGCTTTTGAGGCG
Organism: Centroberyx affinis; assembly: GCF_046629955.1. Lineage (NCBI taxonomy): Eukaryota > Metazoa > Chordata > Actinopteri > Beryciformes > Berycidae > Centroberyx > Centroberyx affinis. Next base: position 138,198 of record NW_027280825.1, read on the forward strand.
TGAAAAAACAAAACAAACAAACAAACAAAAACAAAAAAAACAGCTTATACTGCAAATAATAAGAGTAAATATCTCGGTCTTCCATAACCTGCCTGTAGGAGATGGGAGCCTAATTCCCGGCCGACTCCATCCAGAGAGTTGCGGCTCACGTGACCCCACGACTCCCCAAGGCCTGGAACACAAAGCACACACAGGAGGAGAAATGAAGAGAGAAATCAGATTTAATTCCCTGAAAGGAAACAAGAGAAAATGATAAATTCGATAAGGTATATTAGATATTGATAGATATTAGAAGTCTTAATTAATTAGTCTCTATATATTATTGTATCTGGGTATCCTATAGGCTACAATTAAAACTGTTGAGGTATAAATATGACTAAAAATAAACGCTAATGCTGCGCTACAAAATAATTAATATTGAAGGTCTAATCTTTATTAGTCTATATAAACTGTTTGATTTCCTCATTAGGACTTTAACAGTGACAAGCAGGTCTAATACTCGATATGCGATTAAAAATAAGTGCAGGCAGCAATAATGTTTGTACAAAACTAAGTATGATAACCTGTTTTTATGGTCTATTAAAAGGCTTAATCTTAGTCTATATAGGCTACACTATTTTAGTAGGTTATCCTATAGGTCAGTGATTCTAACCTTTTTCATATCAAGGACCCTAATTTAGTCCACATTAGGTGAGATTTTGTCTCCGGGACCAAAATCTGAGAATATTTTCAATATTAGATATGATATTGTCCAGACTTCCATTCCTATCTGTATTGTAGATATAACAGAGAAAACAGTCATTCTTCTACGATCTCTAATTGCGTTAACTTCTTGTAAATGAAATAATTTCATCAGTAACTTCATCACCCTCTGGAACCCCCTCAAGGACCCCTGTCGGTCCCCGGGCCCCACGTTGAGAACCACTGCTATAGCCTATAATTAGGACTGTAAAGTGTGATTATTAAGACTGTAGGTAAATATAATAAACAACACCGAGGCTGCAATAATGTCTCTAGACTCTAGTTTTCTACATTAATAAAAAGCTTAATCTTAGTCTAGAGCCTATATTTATTATACAACTAGGCTTTGCTCATTAAAACTGCAACGACTAACGCGGGTCTAAAATGTAAAAGCAACACTCTGTCTATAATGTGTTAAGCTTGTGGCCTCGAGCCTCCAGGAACTAAAAATACTCCAAACCTAAAAATAGACTCGGCCTGTATTGTTGAACGCGGCTCCACGCGCATGTTTCAGCGCAGGACTATTTTCCACAAACAGTAAATAAAAATAATAATAATAATGATGATGATAATGTAAACCCAGCATGGCAGAGAACACAAGAACCGGGCAGAGCAAACAGAAGTTTCTCCATGCAGAGCCCCCCCCCCCCCCCCCCCCTCCCCACCATTGAAATGCAAATCCCCAGTCTGCAGAATAAACAGGCGGCGTGCGGGGATCACAGCGCGCGGCCGCCTTCCCCGCTTCATATTAAGCAAATATAGACTTCGCGTTTGCACAACAGAAACAATCAAATTACCCCCCCACCCCACCCCCCACCCCCCCCGATACATCCACGAGTTAAAAAAGAAAAAAAAAAAAAACATAACACCGGCTCCTAACTGCCCACTTCATATCCAAGATGTGAATAAAGAGAAGCACTCCACATAACTCAATGAACTTCTGCTGAAATCACGCGCCATCTTTGGTGGTGTGAAGAAGTAAGTGGCGGCTGAGAGGCTCCAGAAAAAAAACAAAAAAAAAAACAACAACAGCAACAGCGCTGATGGGAGAAATGTCCGCTGTGGTGTGATTCTTTTTTCCCATTGAACTGCTGGGTGCCGCGGGTTAATTAACGACACTATAGCCTGAGTGCATCCAGAAAAAAAAAGGGGGGGGGGGGAGTAGTAGTGGTGATATATAGAAGCATACAGAATCCTCTGGTTAAAAAAAAAAAAAAAGAATATAAAAAAACAAACAAACTGGTATCTGGTTCTTCAATGAGTTCTTTACAGCACCGTCAAGGTCTAAAATTCTATAATAATAATAATAATGATGGCCTAGTAATAATAACAATAGCCTACTTATTGTTGTTATTATCATTATTATTATAAAAATATATATTTTATATAGGCTATATACATTTATATATGTAAAATATATATAGTAATTTATATATAGCACTTTTCAGAGGTTACAAAGAGCTTAACAAACAAAAGGAGCATAAAATAAGCGATAGTGAAGGAAAGTAAAAAAGTAAAATGTTAATAACTGATAAAAAATAAAATCAAATAAAAAATCAGTACAAGACATATGGAACTACAATGACTCAAAGTGGTGGTTTGTTTAAAAATAAAAAAAAAAGTAAATCATAATACATTTCTTCAAAATTCCTCTTATGGTTAATGGTTCTTTACAGCACCGTGAAGGCTCTGTGTAGAACCATTTGAGAAGCTTTTTCATCAGAGTGTGAATATGAGGATTGCAGGCCTGGTCTGGAGCCTCTGTTCTCCTCGATAAGGCCAGGCTATGTGGCTACCAGGATACTGTGTGCGGTAGCCCAGACCGGGCCATCAGGTTGCCGCACTTGACCTACAGCAGGGAATGAATGTCTCGTCTATAATCACTAAACTCAGCAGGGAGCGGGTGAGGAGGCTAATAAGTGTAGGGCTTTTATTCTGAAATGTGAACAAAGACAGAGACAAGATGTATTCTGGGAAGCAGAGGACTCCACTTTCACACACACATTACAATAGAATTGAATTGAGCATTAGATTTTTTTTTTTTTTTTTTTAATTAGATTTATTTTATTTTATTAGATTTATGGCAAGATGTGGAACTCACCATCCCTTAGCCTAAGTGAATCTAAATTTGATCTCTTTTTTTTTCTAGTTTTTATCATTAGAATGGAGAGCAAACCAACAAATCAAATGCAAAACAATCAGAAATCTATTTGGAAGACATATCCTATATATATCCTAGAAAAATAATCACATCATGGGAGCATTTAGGTCCAGTGTTCCCTCTAAGTTGGTAGTTTGGTGACCTATGGTGTAATAGCCTAATAATATTTTGTCTTTTTTTTTTGTATTATTATTTACAATTTAGTGTATATAAGCAGGCCTAGACGTTTTGATGGCGAATGATAAGAATACTAGATAGCCTACAGGTACTTTGCCATGAAAAAAGAAACAAATCTTTGTTTTAAATTATTATTATATTATAATCCATAGCCTCACATAAGTTTACAACATGTTACTTATGCGTTACTGTGACTATAGATGATGAAAGATTCGTCTGAATCGTGGTGTACAGTGATTTAAACCAGCTAAAATTGCTTTTATAAAAAGGCACTAACTCGTAATAAATAGGCTACTGAAACAACAACAACAATAATAATAATAATATCTTTAAAGGGAATAAAAGAATAATTAAAAAAAAATCGATAATAAAATAATCAAAATGTAACCAATATGAATTTAATTCTATATTTTCCCGTGTGGAAATCCAGTTGTGGAACAGTGCGCAGCGGTTGCTAAGCGCCACATAAGCAGCAGCGCATTAATATTTAAATGAACTGTTATGCGGTCACAGGTGCGCGTTTATTGGCTATTTTCCAGCGGTTTAGAACGTGACTCAGCCAATCAGAGCGAACTGTCCGTTTGTTAAGAAGTAAACGGAGGCTAACCGACATGCATGTTAATATCCAGTGATTTAAGAAAACTATCAGCATTATAAACAATAATCATTTCTATTTTCATTCATATATTTTCATTTATTGCTTCATTCATTTATATTTTCATGTATTTCCCCCCTCAAAAGACTATCCTCATAACTTACATCAGTTGATACTACTTACTATGATGCATATGCATTTAATAAACTCTATTCTCATATTAAAGGGGCGGTCAACTCTATTTCACAAATAATCAAAAGGCAGTGGAAGTGATTTCCCTGGTCAGACCTCTTGCAGGACTTGAGTGGAGAGAATCAGGAACCAGGTTTTTCCCCGGTGTGGGGTGTCCTGTAACCCAAGCCGGCTTGGACGACACGGCCGGGGTCAAAGGTCACACTACTGACCGCTCAGAGTACCGTAAATACTAACGACCAACAGCCATAAAAAAAAATAAAAAAATAAAAAAATGAGTATTAAATCTTTTACTACGAACTCTCTCACTTTAGAGGGGGTCTGCCACTGGTCTTACAGAGACTGCGGTTCTTAAAGTGTGTGTGTGTGTGGGGGGGGGGGGGGGGTCTGGGGACCTCCAGGGGGGGGACCTCGCAGGGGGAGTCCCCAGAGAATTAGGAACAGTTTCATATTCTCTAGAGCTGAATTCGCTTGAAAAAATCCCAATGAGAGGAAAGGCTAGTTTGATCTGACGTTTCCGAAAAGCAAAACTAACCACAAAGCTCTTCTCAGATGGGACAAAAATCTCGTCAAATGTGGATCTATTTGTTGAAAAATGTGGGAACCCCTCGGCCCCCCCCCCCCCTGTTAAATCCCAGCAGAGGTGATTTAACGAGGGGGAAACACGTGGGTTGCGGCCCGCTGTCCTTTAACGTCCCGGCCCGGCTCCTGGCCAGATTGTCCCTTTTTTTTTTAAATTATTCATAAGGCTTTTCTGAGCATGGGAATGTGAAAAAAAAAACAGCACAGTAACAAGACCCAGAGCCTTGCAGTCTTCCACAGTGGCTCCAGTGGATGTACTGGTTTTGCTGGGAGCCATTATGCTGGGATAAGACATTATGGTCTGCATTAAGAGGCGTGCTATATCATTTATGCCTTTGTGACTTTCAGTAGCAGTGGATCTGATCTAGACTTACTGAAGTGGATTTTTTTGGGGAATTAGAGACTGGACTTGGGCATGAATATGAGACTAAACATGGAATATGCCATTGCAATACCCTGATTGAAGGCAAACAATAAGCTACAATGGCAGATCTAGAACCAGCCTAATACCTTCCTGATCCTGATGAAATGTTTCAGGCTCATTTTGCAGTTTTTGGGGGATCAGAATCGGGGATTTGACAGTATTTCATAATATAAATAATCAATAAGGAGATCTTAGCTTGGGCCTTATATAGTATATGCAGCAACATTTCTACTAGAATTGTGTTCATAGTGTTTCATGCTCCTTAGCTCTGTTATTTTTTAGTTTCCACGTCAATTTCCACTTCTCTTTGCAGTATTCAGTGATGTAAATAATCAATAAGGGCCTGATCTGATGAGCCTATATGCAAAAAAACATTTAGACTAGAATTGGTTCTGTCCAAAGCATGTTTTACACTTCTTTCCTGTGTTTTTTTTTTTTTTTTTACCTCTATTTATTCAATTTCTAACCCTTGTTTTGCCATATAGGGATCCAATGGAGGAAATGATCAATAAAGTTATTAAAGCTGTCATCGGTTAGATCTAATATAGGCAGCGATCTGGATTTGCCTGCATCTTAGGATCTTAGGATGTGTCTTATAGAGTAAATGCATTTTAGACTCAGACTTTAGACTTAGCCTAGTTGAAAGTGTTTCATGGATCTTTCCTTCGATTTCTTACCTCTTACCTTTTTTTTTTTTTTACCATCTGGATTTTAAACATTACATTTTTTTTTTTTTTACTCTAATTTTGCAGTTCTGGAATCAGTGATGTAAACCTGGATTTGATGATCTGATGCTGTGGTCTTTCTATAGAACACGCACCAGCATTTAGACTAGAATCCGCTCTGTTCAAAGCACATTTTATGCTTCTTTTTTCTGTTTTTTTCTCTCTTTTTTTTTACCCCCATTTTTACTCTCTGGGTTTTCCTTCCATTTATCCTTTCCATCTCATGTTGCAGTATTGTAATCCAGTGTTATAAATGATCCATAAAGGGTCGATCTGATCTAAACGGCTTTAACCTGGATCTACTTGCATGGGTTTTTTTTTTACGTTGCTTGGTCTTACATTTCGCGCCCGGTTCCTTTGTGTGTGTGTGTGTGTGTGTTTTTTTTTTTTTTTTTCCTCCACTGTCTTTGTCATCCCTCCTTCCCCAACACCACAGCCTCCTTTACTGTTACAAGGAGCTCCATATGTTGAGGGATCAGACGTGCGGATCCGACTAATATCCGCGGCCCCGCAGCAGTCACGCAGCACGGAGACTCATCACCGCTCATCTGCTGGCTGCCAGGGGCCGCGGGGGCCCCCGGAGAGAAACCACACCACTGCAGGGCCGGGCCGGGCCGGGGGACACGCGGGGCCTACCGCTGCCGGCCGACTGACTCTATAGACTCACTCAGTCCAGGTGGACACACGCAGGAGCATAGAAATCCCTTTTAAAATGTTTTTTTTTCTATTTGAATGCCGTGGGAATAAGCTGCATATTATTGAGCTTTAATGTTAACACCAGCGAAGAAGACTCTATATACATTAAAACAGCAGGCGATCCAGACGCATCAAAGCAGTGTGCTGGAATAAATCTGTTTGAATCATAATTAATTATTTAGAAGCTCATGTCTGCCCGAAACTGCGCGCTGTTTTTTTTTCCATAAATACCTCCATGTTAAACACACACATATATATATATATATATATATATATATATATATAGGCCTATATTTTACAGGATTGAAACAAATCAGACAATTTTATTCACATGAGGCAGAGAGGGAGAATAAAATATCACGCCCAGTGACGTGGAGAAACATATATATTTTAGGTGATAAATTGCAGGAATTAGCCTATACCGATTTTTATTTATTGACCAAATCTGTAATTTGAAAACACACACCACTACAAAAAAAATCACTATTCAACCTGCGGGCCATCTGATGTTTTCCCTGTCTGTAAGATTAGGGTTTAGGTTAATACGCTTAGAAAAAACTTCATAAATAAAAATCATGAAGCGTTTCGACGTGGCTTCCCCAGAAAGTGAGAATATCATTACTTTGCAAAAAGGATAATACAAATATTAACATACATAAATAAATTAAAAAGAACAGGCTAGGCCATAGCCTATAGAAAATGGAAATAGGTATTATTATTGTTATTATTATTATTCTTAGTAGCCTAGTAGTAGCCTATTGTTGTTATTATTGTTGTTGGTGTTATTGTTCTAACAAAAATTCTAAACAAAGATCAATAACAGTAATAATAGCCTAATAACAATAATAACAAAATAACAACAACAATATTAACAAAAATACTACTACTACTACTAATAATACTAATAATAATATTAATGATAATAAGAATACTAAGAATAATAAGAAGAAGGAGAATGTGTTTTCTTGCTCTTGGCTCTCACTTCTTTTTCCTTTCTTTCTTTCTGTATTCCTTCTCTATCAGCCTGTTGTCACTCTCCATCCGCAGCCTGTTGCTTCTGTACACGAGCTTACCTTCAGGAAACACTATTCTCATTTTCAGGTAGCTGGTCGTCAGCCGGATGATCGAGGCTTTATCCAGCTGGGAGGTGATGGCCGAGGGCAGCGGCAGCAGCTTGGCCAGTTCATAAAACTCACTGTTCTCCTTCTCCCGCCGAGTCCGGGCCGCGTTTTTAGACTTTTCCTTCATTTTCTCTCTCGCTCTTCTTTTTTTTAACCGAATCGTTTTTTCCTCTCCTCCACGGTGACAGCCAGTCGGTCGGTCAGTGTCCGGCTCTCACTGCATGATGCGCCCACTCCCCCCCTCCCCTCCCCTCCGACAAGTCTACTAGATCTCTCCTCTAGTCGGCCTAAATCCAAGTGAAAACATTCCCATATTTCCAGGTGCGACACTGGTTTTTTAAGAAGCGGTTAAATCCTGGATTTTTTTGGGGGGGGAGGATTCAAATGAAGTTTGGCCCCATCGGAGGGAGCTCACCGCCGCGCGCTGGGATCCATCATCTGCGGTGTGAAGGGCAACTGTGGAACCGCTGGAGACATTTGGCCCTATGGATGAGAAATCAAACCAGACACACACATTGATATGTCTGCTGTGATGCATCACCTATCGGGAGTGCAGGCCTTTACAAAGCGTGACAAATAAATGCTTCTTCCAGTCTTCATACAGTAGGCTATATCAAACATATACTATTAAATATGCATGGTTATTTTTCTATTCACGTTTCCATGCAGTTCGACTCCAACTCTGCATGGACATAGTATGCACGTGTGCATGCAACTTACCTCGGTGCAGATAACGACCCGCTGCTAAACTGAAGCCTGTCGGGCTTCAAAGTGTCCGGGCAGAATCCCCTAAAAAGCCCAGCAGCGCTCGCTTCTCTTCCATCCTATGTGTTTTTATGGGACAGCAGTGCATCAGAATAGTTTCCAGAGGCGCCTCAGTTCAGCGGGATCGAAGACCCGCCCGCGACGGGCAGCTCTGCTCCCATTGGACGATAAGCTGCCCGGTCCATTTCCCTATTGGCTACCCCATATAGCGACGTGCCCGACTAGGAACGGGGATTGGCTGGTGAAAAGATTTCACCTCTGGTCCATACTGGGTTAAAAAATCCCTCGAGCCCGGGTACGTTCCGTTCTCTCGTATGGCGAAAAGATAACGCCGAACTCCGTTTAAACTTCTTGTTTTATAATGCTTTTTTGCCTATCGGCAAACATATACGTCGTAAAACTTGACTTGAGACTTTGTAAGAATCGGTAGGAGCCACTCTTCAGTTCGTCATATATTCAATACACCAAGCAGCGCTTATTTCAACATTATTTCACCTTTTAGCATTGGTTCGCTGTTATTCCTGCCGTCTTCCTCCGCCAAAATACGCTGTGGTGGGTGGTAGCGAGCGGTGTGAACCGATTCAAAAAGGTGAGATTTTATTCAAATAAACGTCATGCTTGGCGGATCATATGAATGCCGATTTTATCAGAAGACCCTATCGATTCGTAAAATGCTTTATGTCATGTTCTACCAGGCACTGACCTTTACCGATAAACAAGAAAGCATGAAACTATGAGATTTCTAAATGGAGTTTGGCCTATCTTTCTCTCCCTACCAGAGAGAAAGGAACGTATCGGCGCTGAGGCCTCCTCAGCCTGGACGGGGAACAGACTGGCTGAGCAGACTGCAAAACACATTGTTCATTAGTGTTAATATCAACGATTAAGGAATAGGCCTAAGCATTCAGTCATACATAGCCTATTTATATTTTTAATTGTGTTCATTCTCAGAATAACTAATAAAGCCTGTCACCCTTGGTATTTTCACCATAAACTAACCTATGGAATATGTTAGCCTATATTAAAATGCATTAAATACAATTTCATGTATTGCATATATTTTGTATATAGGCCTAGACAAAAAATAATTTTCAAGTTAGTAACACTTGACTACCATATTGATAGTGCATTAGGCCTACAAGTGCACTCATATATACTCATACTCATATGCATTCATTATTATTATTACTATTATTACTTATTACCACGCTTATAATGCGTACTGCTGAATTACATCAGCATTCCAAACACTATTCATGTGACTTATAATGAATAAGTGCAAGCGTCATATGAATGTTTATGACTAATTATCTATCAGACAACCTATAATATCTGATTACTTGTATCGTTGCCTGTTTTAAGATCCATCACTTCATATTATCACTTTACCTGAAGAGAACAATAATAGGCTAACTTATGATTCTTCATGGTTTATTTGAGATGGATTAGAAGGCATGACACTTTAATAAAAGCATACAACGGTGACTTATGATGTTGTATGGTTGATTTTGAATGCATTAGTCACACAAAGTGTTAATAAAATTTACAGATAGCCTATTCGTTTTTTTTATATCTTGCCTATCTACTGTCAGATATATATATCTATGTTTTATGAGTGCATTACAATCCCTTATGAGTAGCCTCCCCTTCTTATTTATAATGCACGAGTCATAGAGAGTGTTACCATTTTTACAGCAATTTGTTCCCATGCCAATGCAAAGCCGGCTTAAGTTCCAGGCTACTGTCCGTTTCCAACCCATGAGGGGACAGAGAGAGCATGTGGCAGAGCGGGCATACAGCACCAGCTCTCTCTCTCTCTCTCTCTCTCTCTCTCCGGTTGTGTCTGAGTCGGTGCGGACCGCCCGGTAATGGGATCCAGCCTGCGGTGAGAAAATCAGCCTGGATGCTGTCGGCGCACGGAACGGGTTGACGCCGGGTTTAACCTTTTCTTCAACTCCGAATTTGCTGGTAATTAGACGGGCGTCTGTGGAAAATATGACGAGCGAAAAAAAAAAAAATATATACTCCAAAAATGATGAAGTCTCCAGGCAGGACGCGGACTCGGGAGCGGATCGGCGCGGTGATCGGACCGGGACCGGGGCTCGGGGCTCGGTGGTGCCGCAATTAACCGGTGGAGCCGCCCAGCATGTCCCGTTGGTATTCTTAAGAGGACCGTGGCTTCATTTTGAGTTGCTTAATCTTATGGAAGAGTGGAGAGCAAATATTCTAAACATGTGAAGTGGCAACACAAACAGCTGGTTGATGTCTCTTTTTCAAATCTATATAGAGCTAGACCGATATAGATGCGATTGTTTGCATATATCGGGCTGATATTTAATTTCTGATATTTGGCCTAATTTCGGATACATGACGGAGGTTCCTCCCTGACCACAGCTGCATGACATTTGATTTTCTTTACACATTTGATTGATTCATTTCATTGTTCTATGTTTTTGTAAATTAATTATTCATTTAAAGCAGTGGTTCTCAACGTGGGGTCCGGGGACCACCAGGGGTCCTTGAGGGGGTCCCCAGAAAATGTATCAATTGTTAAACTTCAGCATTACTTCATTTACAAGAAGTTTACAGAATTAGAGAATGTAGAAGAATGATTATTTTGATCATAGTTTGACTGTTATCTCTAATACGTCAATACAGCATGGGATTCTGGACAAAATCATATCCAACAATAAAAAATATGCTCAGATTTGGGTCTGAGAGACAAAATTTCATCAAATGGGGGTCCATGGCTCTATTGTGGACTAAATTAGGGTCCTTGATATGAAAAAGGTTGAGAACCACTGATTTTATGGCCTAATATATCCCAGAGTCTCCCTCTAAACTCTTTCCTTGATCTAAATGCCTTCTCAAAAAATTCTCGGGGAAACACAGAATACTCACAATTTTTTGGCATGAAAAATGGTCAAATTTAAAGATATTGAATATCAGCAGAGAACAACAAATCATGATCTTGAAATTATATGGTTACATTTTTTAAAATCAAAATTGGGTTATCCACATATTCAGGATCTTTGAATGATACTTCATGGTTGTGTGGTGTTATTTTTTTTTGCCGTTAAATCTTACAGTCAGAAACAGTTTTAAGAACATATGTCAAATCTTAGACATAGTATTGCTCAGTATCTCAGGAAATATCGGTATCAGTATCGGCCTTCAAAAACCCATATCGGTCTAACTCTAGTATATAGCTGTTTACTTGGGGAGGCAAGAGTTGGGGATGCATCTGTAAATGAAATCTCTTATATCCATATCACAGTGCAGAGTGTAGTAGGAACATATAAAGATTATTATACATGTGAACATGTAGGGAGACAAGAGGATACAAATCAGGATCTGATGCATTTATTTGGAAGCTGAACTATAAACTCAAAGGATTTGCATTAAATCACATAATAAACATTTCAAAATTTCAAACATTACAGCAGATTTCAGCTCTCATGAATTTGATTTTTTTCTCAAAACAAACTCAAAACCTTTTTAGGCCTAAAGAGAAGTTACAAGATACAACTGAATGAAGTCAAAAGTCCCCAAAAAAAAAAAGCTGAATTTTGTCTCATAATGTCTTTCAACACACTCCTTTGGCAAAGTCTCTCTCTCAAAAAAAAAAATAGAATATCTAAACCGAAAGTGAACGTAATTGTTTTGTCACATTCCTGTAAGTACCTCAGCGGCAGTTTGGTCAGCTTCTGGGGAGCGGTTTTTTTCGACGGAGGACACTTCTGAGTAAACCGGGGTGGGGGGTGGGGGGGGGGAGGGAGGAGGAGGATTTCTGGGCGAGGAGGGAGGAGGAGGAGGAGGAGGAGATTTATTTCGACAAAACAGATGTGACAGTTTGGCGATCCCGAGCGAAAGCCCCCGCGGCGGGGAAGCATGTTTCGCACACCTGCGCCGAAATCCACTCCAGAAAGCTTCGATAAACAGCTTTTCCCCGTTCGACACAGCGAAGCCGCGATTCCCCCCCCCCCTCTCCTCTCCCTGCAAAACCAAGTAAATCAAGTCCATTTTTAGTTTTTTTTTTTTTTTTTTTTTTTTCCCTTGCAGCGATCCAAAGCCTTACGATACGACTTGGGCGTTAAACGGGCGCTTATTGAATTATCAAGCGGTGATGCAACTTGTCTAATTTTTTGGCCGCGGCTGTCTCATCTCCATTTATCTAGCTTTCTTTCCGTAAGGCCACAGCGGCTGCTTTAAGGGGGAAAGTTTAGTTCTTTGCCTTTGTCTGTTCCTGGAGTGAGAAATATGTGACTTTATACCTGTCTTTTTGAAGGAAAAACCCACTCTAAAACACTTTAAAGGAACGGTTCACCCAAAAATGAAAATTCTGTCATCGTCTCCTCCCCCTCATGCCGGTTGAAACACAGGTGAAGTTTGTCCATATAACACACAACTCTAAAGAACTGGTCCCCATTGACTTCAGTTGTTTTGGAGAAGGCTGCTATGGAGTTGTGCTGGCAGCCTCCCTGTGTGTTATATGGACAAACTTCACCTGTGTTTCATTTGGCATGAGGGGGAGGAGATGATAACAGAATTTTCATTTTTGGATGAACTATTCCTTTAACAATGTTCAAAACAGCTATTAACAATGCATTTCTGGGTCCAATTTGTTGTTTCTGTGGTGTATTTGAGATGTTTCCAGCAGCTACAATGGAGGTTGATAGCAGAAAATGACACAGCAAATGTCCAGTTTTGGTGTCGAGAGGCAGAGACAGATCTCTACCGACAGCCTCAATAGACCAGAATGCAACGCAGCCGCGAGACGTTGGAGTAGAAGTGGTGCAAGTCATTGTGGGAAATGTAGGACGCCGCTGAGTGAAGTAGAGGCAGGTTGAGGGAAAGTGGGTACAGCGGGAAAAAGTAAATGAGAACGCTTCATCACAGAATGACTCCTGGAATGCGTTGAACATCACAGACTGATGTCTAGAGGATCCGAGGCAGGACTTTTCCTCTTTAACTCGAGTCGTCGCGATGTAGACCTACCCCCGAAGACATTTTCGTGCCTCGTCTGTGGTGGGGGGGCGTGTCACTTGGAGGACGGGCGGCCCGTGGCGTCGGACACCTCGGTGTTGACCTGGGCGGCGATGCTGGCGGGCGTCACGTTCAGGTGGATGTCGTACTGCTGGTCCAGGCCCAGGTAGCTGTCGCTCATCAGGTACAGCGTGTAGATGCACCTGGAAGCACAAGGCACACGGGTCAGGGGTCGGGACAGGAGCCTGTGTAACACTCTGCACTCATGTAAGAAAGCTGCTATACAGTATACACTGCCAGTTAACAGTTTGGACCCACCTGATTGAATGTTCTATGTTTTTCATTCTCTTAAAGCCATTTTGATCTAAAGGCTTCTGCTTAAATGCTTGAAATGAGTTTCTTAGACAAATATAAATAGTGAAGTTGATCCTATGTATGAATTTCTTTCCAAAGCCTTTGTCTTTTCATCAAGGCAAAGGGCGGCTGCTTTAAAGAATCTAAAATATAATATGGTTTTAGTTTTTGTTGAACACTTTTTTGGTCGCTGCATAATTCCATTTGTGTTATTTCATAGTTTTGATGTCTTTACTATTATTCTAAAATGTGTAAATAGTAAAAATAAAGAAAAATGTGGTGTGTCCAAACTTTTGACGGCCAGTTTTTTTCTATTTCCTTTTAAGTTGTGAACACTTTGTACTTGTGTAACAAAGCTTCTATATAAGTAGTTTATTATTATTATTGTTATCAATAATAATACACATTTGTATTAATTTTATTATTAATTATGGTTGTTATTATTATTATGATCACTATTATTATCAGAAAACATCAGCTACTGGCAGATTATGTCTAAAAATCATAAGCTTGAAATTGTAAGGTTTTTTTTATTGAATCAAAATTGGGTTATCCGCATATTCATGATCTTTGAATGTTACTTTATGCTTGTGTGGTGTTATTTTTTTTTTTGCCGTTAAATCTTAAACGGACAGAAACAGTTTCAACAGTTAGAACGGTTTTGCCAGCCGGTACGTCAAATCTTCCGACACTCGATATCTCAGGAAATATCGGTATCAGTATCGGCCTTTCAGAAACCCATATCGGTCGAACCCTTGTATATAGCTGTTTACTTGGGGAGGCAAGAGTTGGGGACGCATCTGTAAATGATCTGCAAAATTTATATGCGGCATATCCACATATTCTGTTTATGAGTTCACGCGTGTAAACGTCATACCCTGTTCACAATTCGGGCATGTGTACCGCTATCGACTGTTTCCATGGATACAAGTAAACAACAACATGTGCAGTTTTCAGTGGGGTCGTTTGGCCGGATGAGAACACTTGCGAACAAGCCGAGATCTTGTTAAGAGGGAGGGTTTCTCGGGACGCTAAAACCAAACCATCCAGACTTTTATTTACAGTATACCCTCTTCCCCCCCCCCCCCCCCCCCCCCGGGACCAGTCGGGACCTTGTGGGACGGGCGGCTTACTTTCCGGTCTTCTCGGGTGTGTAGAAGGCGACGGACGCGGCCGTGCGGTTGCGGACGTAGCCGACCCGCTTGACGGCCAGCAGCTCCCGGCGCTCCACCTCGCCCACCACCAGGAACCAGCCTTCGTCCTTCACCTTGGGGAACCGGGGAGCCTGCGCCTTGCTGTCCTGCTTCCTCTGAAACAACGAGGACACACAAGGGGGGGGGCTGGGTGAGGTTTTGTCCCGAATCTGAGAATTTTTTTTTTTTTACTGTTAGATATGATTTTGTCCAGAATTCCTCCATCTGTGTTGTAGGTAGAGAGATAACAGTGGAACTATGATCAAAACAGTCATTCTTCTACATTCTCTAATTGTGTTAACTTCTTGTAAATGAAATAATGCTGAAGTTTAACAGTTCATCAATTTGCTGGGGACCCCCTGGAACCCCCTCAAGGACCCTTGGAGGTCCCCGGACCCCACGTTGAGAACCACTGGCTTATAGCATATTACATACACAGCAGCACTGCTGATACTGTAATATATTATTGATAGTGCTGATAAATCTCTTCTAAAATGTAAGATTTTACTATATCACTATACATCACTATATTGTAGCAGTGCATGTAAACTAATAGATGAAGAACCCAGAAGAATGTTCTCTTTATCTAAATTCATTTGCATACGAGAAATTATGCTAGGATTATGGGAGTTGTGTGAAAAATGGGAGCTAAGGTGAAGATTTAAAGGTTAGGTAGAATTCAATCTTAGCATCTTTTATTAATTAGATACTGCTAAATAAAGAACAGACATGATTTGTTTAAAATGACCTGTACTGAACTGTGATGTAGATTAATGGTGTACAGTTATACATTATTATGAAATTTGACCTTTAACTATAAATCTTAGCTGTGATTTTTTTTTTTTTTTTCTTCACTTTTTTCATTGCAGCTTCAAAACCCCTCAGTATCCACTTCAGCAAATACAGAAATGCATAATAGAGGAACCCTTGGAAGCGAAAATATTCAATGTTGCATTGGATATAAGAAATGAATTTAAGTGATGTACTACATGTATGACGTGTGTGTGTGTGTGTGTGTGTGTGTGTGCTCCCTATGAGCTGTACTGACCCTCTGCTGGCCCATGTTGATGCGTCTCAGTGAGACCTGCAGGACGTACTCCTGGTCGGCGTGGACGTCCAGCCAGCTCCTCCCGTCCCGGAGGTTCCCGCCCGCCGCAGGCAGGGGGCGCTCCGTCTGCTCCCGGCTGTCCTCCACCAGCCCTTCACGCTCGTCCGCACCTCCAGCACCGGGAGGTGGCTGAGGAACGACCAGGCCTGGGGGGAGGGAGGGAGGGAGGGAGGGAGGAAGAGGAAGATGAGACCAATTGAGGAAAAGAGAGGAGAGGAGAGAACAGAGAAATTCACGTTACTGTAAGTATGTGCTGTGGGAAAACGACGCTCACACAGGGCTGCAGTAAAGACCACACAAGTCATGTCCCAAGTCAGTCCCAAGACCAGGTCCAGTCAAGTTCAAGACAAGACCAGGTCCGAAGGGAGTCCCTTTGAACCTTCGACCTCCAACTAATTCAATGCATAGAATTTTGTCTAATCAAAGCGTAGAAGAGAACAGTTACAGTCAAAGGTGTGACCAAGTCAACTTTGCTCGAGTCCCAGGTCAGTCTCAAGTCTTGAGGCACAAGTCTCAAGTCAAGTCTCAAGTCTAAATGTAGATTACCAAGTCAAGTCCAAGTCATTAATGTCAAGTCTGAATGTAGTCAAGTCAGAACAAATCAAGAGTCCAGTATCAATTTAATATCTTAAAGAAAACTAAATATCTAGGACTTTTCAATGCAATATGGTTTTAATAGGATAAAAACTTGGTAAGAGCATCATGAGTTTGATTTCTAGAATCAGTTTCAACTTCAATAAATTCAATCATTCCATACAAATTCAGAAAACAGAATTTAAATTCAGTCGTCTGCTGGAACAAATCTCATCACTTTCAATCTAAGTCATTTACACAAACACAAGATCTCAAGTCAAGACTTTAGAAACCTTTTCAAGTCATCAGAGTACAAGTCAGAGTCAAGTCCCAAGTCACCAGAACCCAAGTCAAGTCGAGTCTCAAGTCTTCTCTTCATGCATCAAGTCAAGTCTCAAGCAATTCAAATTGCGACTCGGAGGGGGAGACTCGAGTCACATGACTTGGGCTCGAGTCAGACTTGTTTACAGTACAGGTTTCTACAGGCAAAATTGCATGTTTGTATTGCTGGGAAGAAAATAAACCAAACATCATTAAAATTAGGTCTGAGTCAAAAAAAAGCCCAAGACGTCAGAAAAGAAATGTTTTCAAGACTGGACTCAAGACCACTAAATCGCACCAAAAATCTCGGAAGACGGGTGTACATCCGGAAGTGGATAAAGTGTCCGGAATTGAACGCGATTCCGTTATCATATTTATTCATTTGATTTTAAAAAGCGTCAGGTAAAAAAATCAGGAAATGTAGGAATCTACCAGTCAAAAAAATGTCATTTCCATTTCCCATCCTGCGTATGAACGGGACGCTGAGGATGAAGGAGGTGAGGAAAGGTGGCGGAAAAAAGAGGACAGAGGGAGCGAGCTCTTTAAAGTGGTGAGCTTTGTGTAGAGATGGACAGCTCTGTCAGCTAAGTCCCTCTGCCGTTTGATAAAAGCTCGATTCACTCGAACAGACGCTACACTGTGGTCTTAGGTGCCTCTT
Source organism: Centroberyx affinis (assembly GCF_046629955.1). Taxonomy (NCBI): domain Eukaryota; kingdom Metazoa; phylum Chordata; class Actinopteri; order Beryciformes; family Berycidae; genus Centroberyx; species Centroberyx affinis. Next base: position 155,570 of record NW_027280825.1, read on the forward strand.
AAGCGTTTTCATGGTGAATTTAACATCTGGTTCCAATGGCGACCCATACGCTCAAAGTCAGAGGAGGATATAAGGCATAAAAAGGAAAAAAAAAAAAAAAAAGAGGTGGAGGAGTGGGGGTGGGGGGGGGGTGGGGTGAGATAGAAGACAAGACGGCAAGAGAAAACACAGGTGCTAGAGGTGTGTGTGTGTGTGTGTGTGTGTGTGCATGGCGGTGTATTGGGGGACCGGGGGTAGGAGAAAAGCCTCTCTGATTCACCCGGCAAAAGCTATTTATGTGAGGATTACTCTTCCCCGAGCGAATCGGACGGGAACGCGGCTGCACATCTAATTATTTAATTAGAGGGGGGCCGCCGCCGCGCCGCGCGCGCCGGGGGGGGGGGGGGGCGGGTAAAGGTGGAGAAGGAGGAGAGCGGGGGACACTGATTGGGCGAGGCCGCGGGGGCCCCCGGACCCTCTCATTACCGCCGCAATTAGCACTTAGATTGGAGCTGTAAACCCTGTCGGTGGAGCTGTAATTGGGTGATCCTGGAGGTATCTGGGAGCGCGGTGGCAAAGGGCTGCACGTCACACACACACACTGAAGATGATGGGTGTGTGTGTGTGTGTGTGTGTGTGTGTGTGTGTGTGTGTGTGTGTGTGATCTAGATGAGGGAATAGCCCGTGTTACAAACGGATGAAAATGCCCTAAAGAAAAAGGGGCTTAGAAGCTGTTTTTTCCGCTTATTATTATGGCACAAAGTGGCAGATTCAGGAGTGCGGGACGCTCCGGATTCCCAGATGTGCTTCTCGGTGCTGATGCTGTGCGTAACGTTACCTGGGCGACCTGGCCGGACTGGAGCTCCTGGCCCACGATGGCGCCGAACGCGCTCTCCCTCCCCTCGCAGGCGGCGATCAGCTCGGGGAGCCCGTCGATTGGCCCGCGGAAGCCGCCCGCTCCGCCCCTCCCGTTCCGGTCGGACCACCTCCTGTGGAGAGATGTGGAAGGGGAGGAGGAGGAGGAGGAGGGGGGGGGTGGGAGAGGACGCTTGGTCACGTGACACGCCGCCTCGGCAAATCCTACCCCGCTGTCCGCCGCTCCCTCATCCCCCCTCTCTCTCTCTCTTACCATTTTTATTGAGTTTGCACAAAATTATTCCTCGCGGCGGGGTAGACGGGGGGGCCTCGGAAATTCATATGGTGTGTGCATGGGAAAACTACTCCAGATTGCTTTGTGTGTGTGTGTGTGTGTGTGTGTGCCCCCGTGTGTGACAGGTAGGGGGGTAAGGAGGTTGGAATGTAACCGATGACGTCTGTTGACAGTAATAATGTTTGCTGAGTTCCATAGGTAAGGGTGGGTAGGGTTAGCGGCGGTGTTAATCAGAGAAACACACCGGTGACTATGGCGCCATGCTATCTGCTAACATCAAATATGAATAAAACATGAGGAGACGTAATGTGGCCCGATTCTAAGCGCAGCCGGGGAGAGCGGGGAGGAGGTCTATCAGGATTGGCAGACGTCGTACCTGCGGTGAAGTGACGGGCCGTTTTTTCGCTTACCTGAACAGATAGAGGTCCTGTTGTTCTATATGTGGCAGAGTCAGCAAGGAGGAGTCGTGCAGCCAGCGGCCTTGGACGATCATCTGCACCAGGTTGCACACGCTGAGAGCCGTCACCAGCCAGCCCTCGTTGGCAGCGACGTCCAGCATGGCCTGAGGAGAGGGAACGTAAAGACTAAACCACAAAGTAGGGCCGCGATAGAGAGGAGCGTCCGTTCCCTTCAAATTGAGACACTATAAAGCCACGAGCGTACCCCTTTGGTATCCTTTATCCTTTATATTAATGAATGAACATTTTCTATATAGGCCACAGTCATGACAGTACATGCTGAACGCGCTGTAACCATGAATACCAAGAATCTATTTATACTAGGGTTATACCGAGGTATCAGGCCGATTGGAGGTCCAGTCAGTGTGGTCCACCTCTAATATGATGGAGGTTCCTCCTTGACCAAAGCGAGCGAGCCAAGTCAAGTCAAGTTTATTTATATAGCCCTTTATCACAAGCATGTCTCAGAGGACTTTACAGAGAATGTGTCTAGCTAGATCTAACAAAACACAATCAATGGTGAACAAAATTATATAGGACAAGCACAGCGAAAGACACAAAGTAGGCAAGAGCAGATTTTAGCAAGACAAACAATCTACCCGAGGGAGTAAGAGCTGCTAAGCCACCTGAAAGAATTTCATTATTCTGGGTTTCAGTGGAGAGTTTTAGTGTCTCATAATGGTCTAAATGCTGCTTCAGAGGCTTGACTCCACTGATAAGAATAACATTCTGGGGGAAACACTAATAATTCTAAACTTTTGGCAGAAAAATGCTCAGATTTAAAGATACTGTATGTCGGCTATCGATCCAAATATATAAATTCAATCCAAAAATATTAGTATCACCCTAATTTATACATATAGTATAATATTAGTATGATATTCTTTAGCCAACACACACCACCTTTTCCTGCTTGCTCTGTGATTCTCCCTCTCCCCCCCCTTCAGTGAGGCTGGAGTTTGCTGAACGCAGCTGCTCTCTAACAAACTTCATTAATCTAAAAGTCATTTCTTGAGAGTAACTATGACTAAAAAGGACCTTGAGTGCACAGACGAGGCCGAGCAAAGTTAATCAAAATGCTAATGCAGTACAAATTAAGGGAGTGATTAACATTTCACAGTAGCTGCTTGAGCAAATTGATGACAGAATGTGGCTGAAGTCTTAGCCGTGCTCCGGTCCAGCAGGCTGAAATGACGAGAGCCACGGCAACAGTTAGTTCATATTAAAGGACTTCTGCATCCAAAGCTGTTATATCGCTGCTTTTAGACAAGAACCTTCCAAAGAGTCTGCTTTTCAGGCATAATGAACACTTCTTATCTTCAGGTTAATGTTAATGCAACTTGGAATTATCATGGGTTTTGTATAGGTTCATGAGCCCTACCCGTGCGTTCACACTGGCATCAACATGATCAACAAGTCACCAGAAGTCCATTCATTTCCTACAGAGCTGAGCGACCAGGGAAACTATGTCTGGGCTGTTGTGTTTACGTGAATATTTGCTGTCAACAGCCAATCAGATTTCCACGCTTCCTTGTTTTCCCTCGCGATGTGATTTATAGATCTGCCTGGCAAGTGTGAAATGGACGAGAAGTTGATTCCAGCCATTCCAAGCTTCCCAGTTCCCACTACAGCTTTTATCTGAGAGACCACAGGAATAAACGTCTCAAAAATGATGCTTGGAGAACCACTGCATCCATCGTTTGGGTCAATGGTAAGGATTGTTGTTATGCTTTTTTTGTTTATTTTCAATGAATGCTACCTAAGTGCTTGCTAGCTAGCCGTGTTAACTCATAAAAGCAAATGTAACGTTATGAAAGGTGATACAAAGGCAGTGAAAACAGATGTAATTGCCTCTCACACCGACCACAGTACAGCGACACATCAACCAAGTGTTGACGACATAACGTCACATCAAGATATTTCCAGCGCAGCAACAATGGGATTTGTCAAAAATGTCACAACATCAATGGTAAACGTCAGGTTGTGGTGTCAGTCCCTCAGAATCAAAGAGCGAGGGCTTCTTTCTAGAGCCGCCATTTTGCACCGAGAGACGTTCAACAATCATACAGGGAGAGATCCACCGTAGAAGAGGAGAGAGACCGATTTCTCCAACTGTAGCCTCAATAGACCAGAATGCAATGCAGCCACAAGACATGATGTTTTGAGTAAGGCTGCAATCTTAGCATGGAAAGCAAGGAGAACAAATACTGTATGTACACCATGTTTCATACCAAATTGGTGTGTGAGATATGGCCATTTAAAATGTTCAGCGTTGATCTTAAATAACAGAATAATAGCATCCCCATCGGGCCAACTGGGTTCATACTGTTACATTTTTCTTGGCTGTGATCCTTTGTTTAAGAGTAAAATGTCCAGTTCCGGATTGTTGCGTAGACACGAATAACAAATCAATCAAGCAAAAACCATGAAAATATAAAACACCAGCAATGTTCCAGTCAGCAGTAGCAGCAGGACACCAGAGAAGTAACCACGTCCACAAGCCGTGCAGTATCACTCCCAGATACGCAGCATGGAGAATCACAAACGCATGTGCCCACGCACACACACACACACACTTAACCTCACACAGTGGGCCCATTTGCTCACTGAACCACCTGCATGGACAACGTTAGATAGAATGAACTTTGTATTCAGTAGAGATGGGCACGAATAGTCGGATCCTCCATTACCTGAAATGGAAGTTAAAATTGACTTTTGACATCTAGATATTGTTTTTTAACTGTCCCATATCACAAAATTACATTAACATACAGTATCTGCGGAGCTTGATAGGGCTATTGATCAATACCGAGTGTTGCTGTTGGGAAAACTTGGTTCGGATCTGTATGGAAATTGGTGTGCGCGCTCCACATAAACGTTCAAACATGATTACCGAGTTTCATAGCGATTGGTGCAAATTCTGCTGGAGTGATAAGCCATAATGTCACAGGCCACGCCCACTTTCAGCGATGCCGACCAGACTTCAGACTTCGACTAGGCCATGATCACAGAGCCTGTGTACAGTAATTACTGTCGGTGCCATATTCTTCTCATCATTACAAAGAGCTTTTGTCTCGACTCCCCTGATTTGGTCTGTCGTATTTAACCAGCTGGTGGTTAAGTGTCTGGTGGAGTCCCTGTTGTCTCCACTGAGGTCTGTGTGGTTCTTTTGTGTTGTTCTGCGGTCCGACCAAGCTGCCTGGTCTCATGTCTCTGAGCTGATTTACAGGCCGGTGCTGAGTCAGCGCACATCGGGGGGGGGGGGGAAATAATCACCGTTTCGCAATGCGTGATTCATACATCAAATAAAAGCAAGGAGCTCTAGGACGTGTTTTTTTTTTGTTGGTGTCCAAGAATGCATTCTTAGTGCAAAAAGTAATATGCATAAATCTGCCATGATCATATTTCTAAGGAGTTTGTGCAGAAAACTGTGTAATCTGAAATAAAATCAGATATTACAAATAAATTAGTAATTAGTGTATTTACTTACAAATCTTATAATCTGACAATCTTCCAAACTAGGTAATCAATTTCTGGATAGCTTATCAAGCATCTACTGGCTCTCTCATAGAATATATATTCAAATTTGATTTATTATCTTTTTATTATTTAGTATGATTCAATACCGTTTCTTGGTTTTGTCCCTGAGTAGTATGTGGGTTGTCAATGCAACATGTCAAATTCCTCATACTCTTGTGCTATGATTCCTCGTGAATTCATTTTACATAGCCTACTATTTGTAAAAATGTCCAATGGCTTTCTGTATAAGTGTCCGTTTTGCAACAACGAAGCATCACTGGCTCTCTGGCACTGGCTAATAGAATGCTTTGAATCCTTTGTACCACACTCACATATGCTGATGTCAACAAAGACACAGGGCTGTGCTGAAAATAACTCACTTTCTCAGAGTGCATATGGGAAAGTGCTCAAGGTTGGGCTCCCAGGGCAGAGCCATGATGTGATGTATAGACAAGCTGTGCGTCTACATGACAACAAAAACATCAGGCTGTGGTCAGAGCAAGTGCATTTCTGTCATGTGTCATGTAAACCTCTCATCATATGTTACTTGTTTCTGTATCTCACACACATCTAATTAGCACTGTAATGACTATTCAACATTGTAAACAATGTTGAATCATTACTTGGTATTTCCCGCATCAAAGACACTGAAACCTACTTGTTCTCTCATTTTTGTTAGTTTTTTTTTTAAATGGCTGATGCACGCCGCAGTTCTGAGGATGATAATCCCTCAAGTATGCACTCTAGAAAGGTTAAAAGTACAGCAAAGTGTGGGAATGTAGTAGGAATGTAGTAACACATCAACTTGGCTTATTATAGCAGTACAAGTGGCTTGCCTGAGCTGTGACAACAGCATAAAAACAAGACTTCTGATTGGAACTTTCAAAATAAAAGCCATATCGAGTAACCCATTTTTACATAATACAAAGTTCAAGAATGAATTAAACACTAACACTATGTAAAGAGGAACCTGTACTAAAAACATTTTTTACCCTTGAAAAAGATAGGGACCTCCTGTAACAAAAGTGACATTTTACTCTTTAATTAAGCTGCTTCTTGAGCTGATTCATCGATTACTCACTAGAACAATCGATTATCACAACAATCATTAGTTGCAGCCCTACATCTCATCATGTGCCCAGTGCTGAATCCCACCTGACAGATCCGGATGGCGTTGTCCAGCACCGTCTTGGTGTCGGTGGTGTAGTCGCTGCAGGGCAGCTGGGCGTGGCTGAAGTGGGCCTGCAGCAGCAGGTGGGCCTTGGTGTGGGCGCTGTCGTAGGAGTGGGGTTTGACCTGCAGGGGGAGCTGCTGAGCCAACTGGCTGTTCAGCTGGTCCTCGTTGTGTCTGACGGGCAGCTCGGCATACTCCTCTGCATCCTGAGAGACAGAGATCAAAAGTGAAACAGGAAGTCCGAGCCCCGCTGCGGTCAGACTCTTATTTCAAGCGTCTCTGCTCTAACAGCTGCGTTCCCCTCCCCGGGCCCTCCTGGTTTTTCCCCACTTGGAAATCAGACCCCTCCCTCCTCCCCGCAAAACGCTGCGGGAGAATCCTTTGACCGGGCCTGCTGACCCGGAGACCCCGAGCACCTGCTTATAAAAACTCTACGAAGGACGGAACGTCGGGGCGATGCTTTGATTCCTCGCAACTCTTTGAAGTCGCTTAAATTTCGGGCGAATGCTAAATCCTGAATGACAAAGACTGCCTCGTTCCCCAATGGCCCTAGGAGATGCATTAGGTCACGGGTAAGTAAAATGATGATGGTCCATCAATCTCCTCTTTGTGCTGAGGCTGTGTGTTTGGCCTTGTTTGTGGTTGTTAGATAGAGAGATGCGCGCCTCTAATTCACTCCAGTTCAACTTCGGCTAATGTAGGCCCATCAACAGGCTGCGCAGGAGGCATTTGTCACAGCCTCCCCCTGCCCCGGACTGTTAAGGCTCCATCCATCACTGACTGATGCCAGTGTTTCAAAAGCTGGGAATTGAAGAAGGACCTGAGGGGGGGGGGGGGGGGCTGGGGTGGGAGTAGAAATCATCTCTGAACGATTGATCTCGCGGTGCCGTTGGGTCTGCATACGGATGTGCTGGAGATAAAGACTACAGATCTTTATACGGAGATCATAACCGACTCCCCATCCACGCTGCCTCTCTCCCCCTCTGCTAGTAGCATTTACAGACTGAGACAGGAGGGGGGGGGGGGGGGGGGGGGGGGGGGGGGGGAGTAAGGGGAAAGAAAAAGGGAGGGAGGAATAGATAGCAGAGGCCGAGAGAGGGAGAGAGGGAGGTATACTTGCTGTGGAAACACATTTTGGCAGGGTTGTGTGAACAAAATGATATGTTAAGTGTTGCATTGGCTTGTGAACAGCTCGCGAACTGGCTTGCTAAATTCTGAACACACCAGCCGCTGTTATGTGAGTTTCGGCAATTGTGTCTAAAATATCACAATTGTGTTGCCTGGTGGAATAGCATCTCCATTTCCTTTTCCATCTCCCTGCTAACATCTGGCGGTCGACTGTTCAGAACGAATGGTTCGTTGGCTCGACCTGTTGAGCTTTGAGAGGATTCCTGCACCTTTATGACCGATCGAGCGGCTTCTAACTCCTCAGATCCCCTCAGGAGCCTTTGTGACTCTTTCACCGAGGCAACTGTTCTCTGAGTTTTTGTCACCGCGGTTCTATTTCGGGCGGGTCTGACTTTGTCGTACGGACCGCATGAAGCAGGAGAGAGAAATACGGCAGGGAAGAAAATAGACACAAAGAGAGGGAGAAGAGGTGGTGCTGCGGAGGGAGAAAAACAAGCGCCGCCGTACGGGAGGTGGTGGGTGTCGCTCATTAGCGGCCACACTGCAGCGATTAAGGGAAACGAAGGAGCATGCCAGCGCTTTGTAGCTAACAGAGGGGGAGTGGACGGGGGGGGGCGTCGGGGTGACTGGCCTATTGTACCGCAGCCTGCCGGGGGGGTGGGGTGGGGGTGGGGGGCGGCCAGGCAGGACGGCCCCGCTCTGGCCCGCGTCCAACTGGATGAGAGTGACGTTAACTGTCTCCGAGTGGCCTCCCCTCCATATGTTCGCATCATTATTTAAGTCAAGTTCAGCCACTGAACACCGCCGACCCATAGCCCCCCCACCCCCACCCCCCCTACCGGCAACCCCCACATAGAAAAAGACTACATATAGCTGAGTCCAAGGAAAGAAGCTAAATACAAATAAAAAAGAGAAAATGTGATCAGTCAATTTCACAGTGTGAATTTACATTATTTTTTAACAGCTATGCTGCATTTTGGCGACACATTGAAGTGCATTGTGATGCAATACAAGCAGATTAGAAGCCCATTAGAACGGTGGTTCTCAACGTGGGGTCCAGGGGACCACCAGGGGTCCATAAGGGGGTTCCAGGGGGTCCTCAGCAAATTGATGAATTGTTAAACTTCAACATTATTTCATTTACAAGAAGTTAACACAATTAGAGAATGTAGAAGAATGACTATTTTTATCATAGTTTCATTGTTATCTCTCTACCTACAATACAGATAGTCATGGAATTCTGGACAAAATCATATCTAACAATAAAAATAGTCTCAGATTTGGGTCCGCTAGAAAAAATATAATCAAATGGGGGTCCGTGGCCCTAATGTGGACTAAATCAGGGGTCCTTGATATGAAAAAGGTTGAGAATCACTGCATTAGAAGATTAGATTAGAAGTTTTTTTTTTTTCCCCAATATAATTAGACAAACATATGAAATTGCATTCAATTTATCATCATGTTATCAGTTGCCCCATAAAGTACTTAACCCCCTAATTTTTATACCATGCTCTTGTTAAAATAATTCTCATGCATATCAGTGCGTATGTAATGAACATATGATGCATTCCACATTCCACATCTATATCTAGTATGCAATATTTTGAATATACTTAAGAGCTTCATGCTTATGTTTTACACCAAATTTTCACTGCCGCTTTATTCCAAACTTTTCGCAATGACGTGCACATGAGAGCTTAAAGTGACTGAAAGCAATGAACAAAACAATATATTTAGTCATTAACCTACCAAACTACCACATATTGTAAGCACTAATATCTTAAATGTGTGTTAAAAGACATACATTTTTCTGGTGGTGAAGCAGAGAGGAACCTACTGTTTTCAACCAGTTCTTCTCTAACCTGTCCCTCCTCCCACATACAGCCCAGTAGTCTTGTTTTAAATGAATGTCTCGCTGGTTAGGTGTCATGGGGTGGGGGTGGGGGGTTAGTTGACACAGATGTAATGTCGCCGACCCTCCCGACGAGGGGTGTGAGACCACCGTGTCTCGCATCGATCCCACCAATCTGACGCACGGGGTCAATCAGTAAAGGGAGAAGAGGAGGAGAGAGTAATCATGACAAGCCTCCAGACTGAGGAGAGTTAATGAGGCATAGATAAAGAGGTGCTAATTTGAGAGGAGGGAGTACGGCACGTGTGTGTGTGTGTGTGTGTGTGTGTGTGTGCTCCCTCATGTATCTTCTATCAACCGACGCCCGCCACCCCCCCCCCCCCCCCCCACTAGGCCAACAGGAGAGAAAAAGAAAACGCATCACTGGCTGTGTTCCATCCAAATGTTGGGAGTTTTTTGAAATGTTGCAAAAACAATTAACTGTGTTTCAATCAGCTGGGATGAGGTGAATAAATCGGCTTCCTGAATGTGAAAAAAAAAAAAAAACACAAAACATATTCACAAGAAAAATGGAAAAGTGTCTTCAGGAATTAGCCTGGCCCCAGCCCAGAAGATACCTGTGTTTGCATTCATTTTTTTCTCCTCACAATCGTTAAGCACGTTTGCACTTTGTGGGCAGTGCATTTCTACTGTGTATATCTGTGAATTCTGTCCCCCACCTTCTATATCCCAATTTAACCTCTGACATTATACAGGGGAGAGACAGCAGGAGTTAAAACGTATTCGACAAATGTGTTTCCATCACCGTTTATCCCATCATCTCTTCTCTTTCCTGGCAAAAAACTTCTCCACTTCAAGTGAGAATAAAAAAAAAAAAATGTTTGTGATATTGAGGACATTTTTAGTGATGTTTGCAGTTTTCTGTTTGGCTTTTCTGACGATACATCAAAAAAACAAACAAAAAAAAACACTTGGATGGAACACTAGCTAGCCAAATACAGAAGGCAGAAACAGCAGAAGTAAAAGTGTAAAGCTGAAGATAAGACTGAATTAGGCTTGGGCCGATATTCAATATTATCGAATATCGCAATATTTCATGAATATCGCGATATTTCCCTGATTTCAAAGATCAAATGATGTAATCTGGGAGAAATAAAATACACAAAACGGGGAAAAAAGCTAAAAAGAAACCCCCAAAAAACAAAACACCATGATAATATCGTATATATCGTGATATTTTGGCAGGACAGTATCGCGCTATCAAATTTTGGATATCGGCCAAGCCTAGACTGAATATATTGATGTGTTTGCAGACTGGCGGCATGAGACTCACCGTCAGAACGGAGAGCAGCTCCTGGACGGGCAGCTCGGCCCTCAGCCGCTCCTTGAACGTGCGGATGGTCTGATGCCTCAGGTAGTAATAGGAGCCGATGCGGCCGTAAGTCAGCGGCTCGATGGTCCGCTCATCCTGGAGCATCGATGGAAATGACAATGCACAGTGAACTAAACATTAGCGATAGACCGGTATCTGTAAAATGGGCCGATGTTGGCCTCAAAATGGCCAGTCAGTGTCGTCCACCTCTGACATGCTGGAGGCTCCTCCCAGACCACAGCTAGTCAATATGTTTTTATTGTTATTATTTTAATATCAGACGTCTGGCCTGAGTATTCATTCCAGCCTGTGTTGGGGGCAGGAACTTGACCAACTGAGAGGTCGGGACTAACAATACTCTTCCTGTCTCAATATGAAGATGTTTTTGTACAAAGCTGCTAACCCACCTAAAAAAAAAAGGTCATTATCCCAGGTTTCAGTGGAGAGTTTTAGTGTCCCATGATGGTCTAAATGCTGTTTCAGAGGCTTTTCCACCCTGATAAGAATACAATTCTGGGAGAAACACTCAATACTTGTAATTTTCTGGAAGTTTTCACCATGACAAAGGTCAAAATTAAAAGATACTGAAATCGGCATAAAATATCAGCAGCTTCACTGTATTGTGTTCACTGTATATCTACCTACATGCCTGTCTGCGGTATGTGCTTGCCTACGCATGCATGTAGATGCACGTGTACGACACACACACAACAAACACACACACACACACACACACACCTCCTGTATCTCCATGCAGTAGGAGCACTCCAGCTCCCTTAGGCTTCTCTCCACCAGGTTGGACAGGTATTTGTTGATGGACTCCTTGGCTGACGTCTTCCAGGCTGTAGTAACTGGACAATAGAGGACAAAGTGTGAAAACAGAAAAAGGCCAAACTTAAAGGATAAGGCCGGTGTTTTTTAATGCATTGCTTACCGTCAACAAATATGAAATAACAAAATCGGCAATGATTTTGTTTTGCCAACAAGTCTCATCCATGTAGCCGGTGCCCAATGCAGCCATGTCCCAGCAGCCATAGAACTCCATTGTATTAAAAAAACGATTAAAAACCCGTCACAGAGCCATGCCGTTGCTCTGGGCAACATATTTCATCATCACGATGCACCGGGCCGGCCGACTTTTTCCTCAAACAACTTAATAAGCCGGCCGTAAACACGTTTGCGATCTCAGGAAAGTAGTTCCGTAGCACCGAAAATAGTCCCCGGCGTAATGAAGAATTTGTTCCCATTTGAATTTGATTATAACTACAACAGCCTGACTTTTCATGGTAACAGTTAGCGATTTTTAAAATGGAAACTATGTTTTTGTGAGCTGTATTTCAAGGTTTTTAGCTTACAATTGGAGCCAATGACTTCCGGTTGACGGCTAAAAACGGTACGTGGGAAGAGTAGAGCAAACGCATTGTTGATTTTGTTATTTTCATAGGATTTGTTGACGGTAAGCAATGCAGTAAAAAACACCCGGCCTTATCCTTTAATGTAATAAAAAGAGAAAAAAAAAAAGAAACAGAAATGGCCATTTTCCATTCTGTTAAATGAGATGATTGGGTCCTTTTGCACACTTTTATCACGCTGCTTTTATCCCTCTCCCTCCGGATAGAGGAGATAAACACCGCTAGACATGTTTAAGATGGGCTGAGCGATGAGTCGCGGTGCTAAAGCCACAGGCATATATGTAGGATTTTACAGCTTATTGATTTCAGTCATAACCCCGCAATGATCGCGGGTTCCCCCTCCTCCTGCATTTGTTTGACACTGATATGGTTTAACATTAGCCTTTGTCTCATCTGGGCTTATATCTGTGCCTAATAGAGAGCACAGAAAGCTATGGCGCAGTAAAATGGGCTGTTACTACTGTATCTGTATGTTGCGAAGGGGCTGAGATGGGTTTCGATCCCGCAGACTTTGTAGTGTTGAAGAATAAAAGCCGCAGCTGGGAGGAAAATGGCCGGCGCTTATCACCAAATGATTCCCAGGCTCGGCCGTTATTGGCTGAAACACGACAACCAGTGGCCAAAATGGGTTCCATGCCCGGGCTCTACTGTGTAAGAGTTACCACATGAGGCCCGGCAGAAGTGCACGCCACCGGGGTCTTCATTAGCCTCTAATGACACAAAACATTAAGGCATGTGTGTGTGTGTGTGTGTGTGTGTATGTGTGTGTGTGTGCGAGAATACAAAATAGAGGAGAGAAATATGATGTAGGTGGGCCGCAGATCATGGATGCTAAAAAGGGATTTAAAAAAAAAAAAAAAGCGAGAGAGAAAGGAGGGACGCGAAGAGGGAAGAGAAGAGTGAAGAGGAGTCAACTTTTGAAATTTGTGAATTAGGTTTCAATCAGCTGGGTTGAAGTGAAGAAATCATCTTCCTGAATGTGAAAGAAACAAAAAAACAAAACAAAAACCAAAACACATCCCGCAGGTATATCTTCCAAGAATTGATCAGTATTGATTAGTATTGGTCAAGCTGTTATTACTTCTGCCAAAGAGGTTATGTTTTCACCCGTTTTGGTCTGTCTGTCAGCAGGATATCTCAAAAACATAAAAACATATTTCCATGAAATTTGGTGGACAGATAGGCCTGGAGCCAAGGCATAACTGATTCAATTTTGATGGTGATCCGAAGCACCGATGTACCGATGTACACTTTAAGCCATAACTATGAAACTAACAGAGATAGACACTTGTTTCCAAATCCTAAGGGTCAAGAACCAATTTAACTTACAATTTAAGTGAAAGCAATTATGTGTTTGAGTGTAACAGCAAGTTGGAGAACTGTTCAACGAAGGTGGAGCTTTGCACTTTTCGAGTGCCTTCTAGTCTTGTTCTTCAGGGTCAGTGAATGTTTATATTTCATGCTTTGATCTCTTTGATCTGATCATAAATACAAAGAAAATACACATGGCGATATTTAATATACCAACTAATGGCCACACAAGCATGACGGAGCGACTCATACATGTTAAAAACAATAAGGGACAAAAATAATATGATGAGGGATTCAAAAACAGAAAAAAAAAAAAGAAACAGTGAAGAAGGGGAGCTTAGGGAAGTATAAAAAAAAAGAGAGAGAGAAGTCCTAGCAAAGAGATGAATACCAATAAGTCAGTTAACAGGTGGGGGGATATTAAATGAAGGTAATTTTTTTACAGTTGTCTGCATAATACATGCAAACCAGGGCCCACTCTGACAAATAGCCCACTCCTCAGATTACATTAAAACATAAAACGATATCTCCGCGGCCATCATACAGAATCATTTATCGCACAGCTGGGAGCGGGAGAAGAGTGGGGGGGGGGGGGGGGTCGGACCCGCCTCCCCGGGCCTGGAAGCAGCAGTTGAGTCGGGCGACGGCCATATTTAAAGTGTGTTTAATGTTAAGTATTTCCTTCATTATCATCGCTCCACATGTTGACAGCGCACAGTTTTGGGGGGGGGGGTGGGGTGGGGTGGGGGGGGCGGGGGAGAGCGTTTATTACCGAACACATTTCACAGTTCTTTACCGGCGGCTCCGGGCCTGTCTGATTAAGTCATGGCCATTAGCATCATCACCATTAGGCTCCTGATGGGACTTCGGGGGGGCCCGGAGACGTTTACGACACCCGCGGGACCCGGTGTGTGTGTGTGTGTGTGTGTAAGTGTGTGTGTTATGGGAGAAGGGGGGGGGGGGTCAAGGCCTGAGAGCAGCAGTGATAGATAAGCTGGTCAGATATAAAACACAGCTGCATAGAGACGATGTGGTGGTAGACATTACCGGGGTATCTGCAGGTTTCAGAAAGCAAATTTAAAACTTTTTTTTTTTCACCTTTAGAATATTTATAATGCTACCTGGAATTGAATTTATGATCAATTTAAAACCCCAAATGAAGACATAAAAAAGCTGCAAAAACCAGCCTGTTTCGGACTGTACATCGCTAATGAAAGTTGAATAAGAAAAAAAAAGACACCAGGAAATTAAATGTTTCCGAACATGATATCCAACTCTGTCTATTAAAGGAGATGAAATGAAAAAGAAGTTTGGCATGTTGTATTGCCCCTGTTCTGTGAGTGCACTTTTTTTTTTTTTTTAAAGAATATCAATTTTCTGAATCTTAATCTCTGTAAAAGTATGAATGGGCCCTATGTTATGTTTTAAATATAAAAAAAATGCAATTGCTTTGCTCGGAAACCTTGACTGGTTGTCTATGATCGTCTTAACCTGAACTGATTCTTGTGCGACTTTTTCATTCCACACAACTACGTATGAATTATGTATTATTATTGTTACTATTATTATCATCCTGGGTTTCAATGAGTGTTTTGCTGTGCTGTGGTTTAAATGCTTCTTCAAAGGCTTTTCCCTGACTCCTTGACAAGAATAATTCTTCGGAAAACGGTGAATCCTTGCCGTGTTTCGCATGAAAATGGGCAAATTTAAAGGTACTGAATATCAGCATGACATATCAGCAGCTTCACTCCATACTGATCCAGTATCGGCCTTCAGAGAGCCATATCGGTGGAGCCCTACTGGTAGGCCCCAGTCAGGGCCTGAATGGTAAATGCGGGCTGACAGCCGTGTAAATGCCAACAGGCTGGAATGTACTGGAATGGTCTCCGTCTACACATAGCAGATGTTTGACTGCAGAACACTGCTCTCCTTCAACCGGGCTGTGAGAGTAGACCGAGAATGTGAGTGTGTGTGTGTGTGTGTGTCTGCCTCTAGTTTTAGTCTTGTCTGAACTACTGTTGTTGTTAATGAGAGCTGGTGCGAGCAGGTTTCCTCTCACCTGGGGTTCATGACCAGGCGTCTGAAGAAGTAAGTCCAGGTGATGTAGTCCATGGCGTCCTGCTTGGAGGTGATGGTGCCTGCCGCGATCTCAGCGTTCAGGTGGTCTGACAGCACGCTGAGGAGGCTGGGGACGCAACGCATGATCGCATCAGATACGCAAGACGTACAGTATCCTGCTAAACAATGCTGTTTCACAGGTTATTATACCCTGCAGAGAACCAAAGTCTGTGGGAAAAACTGAATATTTTCATTTTGGGCAATTTTTTGGCAGAAAAATGGTCAAATGTAAAAATACAGAAGATCAGCACAAAATATTGACTATTGGCAGCTTCAGTCAAAGGATGTACTACGCATGCAATAACACTGTCAGTATAAATTGCAACTGACCATATTTTTTTTTTTTTTTTTTAGGGCAAAAAGGCATATACAGTACTGTGCAAAAGTCTCAGGCACATGTAAAAAAAACAATCCATAAAGCAAAGATGCTTTCAAAAATAATGAAATGAAAAGTTTCTCCATCCATATCAAAGAAATGTACAATAAAGAGCAGCCTACTGACACGCCAATGCAGAAAAAAATAAACATCAAAGATACATTTTATATAAAAAAAGCTAGGGTGCCTAAGACGTTTGCACAGTACTGTCTATCCATATGCTTGCATATCAGAAACCAGAGGATAACACACAGGACAGCACTGAAGTGCGACATTTTAATATAAATAAATGTCAGTTTTGCTACTCGCTATCACCAAATGACAAAACACAATAATGATTCAACCTATATCCAAGTTGATGAAACTTTTTACATTGTCTGTTCTAAACACCTGGTGTCTGGTAGATCTTTCCAGGGAAAAATCCTGGAAGTGATGCGTTTTACATTTCCGGTTTGTTTGGAATAAACAGAAGAAGAAGAACTGGGTAGTTAGCAAGAGCAGAGATACCCACCATGGCTGAACAGACAAAGAAAAGAGCGCCAACTACAGAAACCCAAACCTCAAAAACAGAACATGGAGGTCTGCCTCTCACCTGGACTCGACAGGGAAAGGCTCATAGAGGAACTTCTTGTAAAAGTCTTTCTTGATGTCGTGGACCAGGATGACCGCCTTGCCCTGGTCATCAAACTGAGGCCGGCCTGCTCGGCCCATCATCTGCAGAACATCTGGGAACGCGGCGGACGGATGGCAAAGAGATCAGCCGAGAGCAAACGCACCGCGACTAAACATTTATAGGACATGACATTACATAAAGATACACATGCTGCCCTTATAAGCTGGACATTCACACGCTCCTTTCTTCATATTCTGGGCGCTTCTCATTTGTCATGTGCTGCATATATCTTGGTATTGTCTTGTATTTCACATCCTTGGTAAAATACTGTACATATTTTTCTTTATTTTTGTCTCAGTAAGTTATACTGCTGGTATTTGTGCACTCTCATAATGCTGTAGTTCTTTTTTCCATACAAAATCTTGTTGTTAGTTGTGTTACACCCCTTATTTGTGCTATTGTTATTTATATCCTATTTTTCCTTGTTGTATCCTATATTTGCTGCTGCAATAAGCAAATTTCCCCAGAGTTTCATCTTGTCTTAAACAATTATACTGTAGATCCTCTAGTAGGCTTGGGCCGATATTCGATATTTCCTGAATATCGCAATATTTTGTGAATATCGCGATACTTCCCGCGATATCGAATACCTTGTTTCCTCCAATGCTTGAACAGTAAGATCACATTTCAAGGCTGTTAATAATAATACTCATTATTATAGCCTAGAAATTTGATGTAATTTGGAAGAAATAAAATCAAAAATGGGAAGAAATATAGTATATCGCGATATTTTGGCAGGAGTATCGCGATATAAAACTTTGGATATCGCCCGAGCCTAAACTCTACTTTGTTACTGTAGGTTGAAACACAAGTGTTACTGTATGCACCAATGAGCAAGTCTCTTGTGTGGACTAACAGACCTGTGATGGGGTAGTCCACGTAGCGCCTGGTTTTCCCATCATAATACTCAGTTCCCTTGACTATCACCAGGTGAGCGGGGAAGTTCCACCCCCCAGGCCAGCGTACTGGTGGCGATCAAAACTGTGAAAAGAGAACAGGAACTTAGTGAAATGCTATAGGGTGAGATGGGATGAAACTTTATTGATCCCTGGAAATTGGTAGGTAAAAAAGGCTACAACACTAGAATGTATTAAGCAGAACTATGAGAATAAAAAGTATGAAATAGAAATGTGAATTACATGTATGCAGGGTGTTCAAAATAAGCAGTAGAGCACACAGACAAATGAAATGAATGGAATATATACAAAAATATGAACTATACACAGTATGAAAATAAGTGAGAAATGGTAAGATACATGCAATATAAAAACAGGTGAGAAAAATATGAGAAAAATGTAAATTTACAGCATACATACAGTACGGCAGGTGCAAAATGTGAGTCGCACTTGCATTAGCAGATCTACAGAGGGCAATACATGAAATACAGAAAGCACATATATCTGTCCATCTATCATAGCTCAATAAAACAAATCATGTCAACAATAAAAAGCGTGAGATGAAAGCTTGTCATTTTTTCCACATTTCTGCCGTACAGTGTGCTCTGTGTGTGTGTGTGTGTGTGTGTGTGTGTGCATCAGGGTTCGACCGATATGGGTGTTCGAAGGTGTATACAGATATCTTTGGATGGAAGCTGCCAATATTTTGTGCTGATATTCAGTGTGCTGATATTCAGCTAATTTTTTTGTGTTGCCTATCTGCCAAAATCAGAAACAGGATTTAGACCATCATGGGACACTAAAACTCTCCACTGAAACTCAAGAAGATACTACTACAACTACTTATAATAATAAAAATAATGAAATATTGAGCATATTTGTGTGGAATCTGATCAAAATGTCTCATCAGAATCAGTTCAGGTTAAAGGCTTCCCAGACAACCAGTGCAGTATTGATCAATTCTACAATACATATGTAATCAATCAACCTACATCATATCCATCATATCAGAGGTGGACCACATTTTCAATAATATCCAATACTGGCCTGATGTATCAGGAATAGGCTCGGGCCGAAATTCCATATTATCGAATATATATATATTTTTATAAAAAAAAAAAAAAAAAAAAGTTTTTCACTTCAAGTACCAAACTTTTTTTTTTGGTTCCATTTTCCACAATCAGCCCATTTTTCTGGAAATAGCAGGAATGAGCAGATTACACCAAATGGCCAATGTTTCCTGCAATGCTTGAATGTTAAAATCAAATTTCTAGGCTGTTGATAAGAATAATTATTATTATAGCCTAGAAATTCGATGTAATTTGGGAAGAAATGAAATAAAATACCCCCCAAAAAACCTGGGGAAAAAACAAAAACACCCCCCTTTGTGATAATATTGTATATCGCGATACTTTTACGGGAAAGTATCGCGATATAAAATTTCTGATATCCCCCCAGCCTAACCAGGAAAACCCATATTCTGGTGTAACTACTGCGTCTACATGGCCGAGGTCCCACCTGGATCTTGCAGTTGACAAACAGCTCCTCCACGGTCTTCCTGTCTCTCTCGTGCAGGCCGGCGTGGTGCATGCCGATCCCGAACGCCAGCGTCAGCTTCAGGTTGGAGTCCCTCACCGTGCCGATGATGTCCTCGATCTGGGGGGGGGGGGGGGGGGGGGAGAACCACAGAACCGCACGGTCACGACTCCGCTCGCTAAACCCGAAAGAAGAAGAAGGGGGCCAAGCCGTGGGACGTGATGACAGGACTGAGGGGCTGACCTTCTGCCAAACCGCCGTCGTCAGTTCAGCCGATGACAACGGCGTATTAAATTAAACTGACTGGCTGGAGACACGCGACTTTTTTTTGAAAGGCAAGGCAAAAAAAAAGCTGGCGGGTGAAATTAGGAAAAGAGGAAGTAAGATACGGAATGGGATCGATTTAATATTCCAATAGTTTATGGCTGTTCGGATTTGTCTTAGTGTGCTCAAGATAGACAAGAGACACAACATCAGATACACATACTGTATACATATACGCCCCCATGCAATACCCATTACTGAATACAGTGCTAGGGTTTGACCGATATTGGGTTTTCAAGGTTGATATCGATATTTTACTTACTTTGTACTGATATTCAATATCTTTCATTCCATTTTCATTCCAAAAAATGTCAAGTATTCAGTGTTTCTCCCAGAATGTTTGGCAGGGCAGAAAAACCCTATGAAACAGCATTTAGACCACAGGACACTAAAACTCTCCACTGAATCTCAGCAATAAAAAATTTTATTCAACTCCAACTCACACACTTTGGAGGGTGTTCGTGTAAAATTTCCAAGTAGGAAATCTGTTTTTCCGATAGATCCGACAGAACATAAATGAGCCAGTAGTCTCTCCCTTTTGCCCCGCCTTTTAGGCAATTGCAATAAGCCAGTTTTGGCAATAAGAAGACAAAGCTAACACTAGTGTCTGCACTCAACACGTATGTAGGTTTCAATCTAACCTGCCAACTTGGAATTAACTTTATTTAAAGAACAGAGAATTTGACTGCCTAGATTGTGTCAGCAAGTAACAGACCAGAAGTTAAAAAAATTATGTGTATTTTGTTCAAATCTTAACATAGCAACACTTAGCTTGGTAGATCTATTTAAAATGTTTCTGACCAACTTGAGGAATTTCAAATGGATTAATTACTGACGTGATTTTACAATCAGCTGAATTTTTAGTTGAATCTCATAACTTTCCGCAAAGTAAGTAAAAGCTTATCCAGTTAACGTACGTGCCAAATTTTGCGCCATTCTGAGCTGTGGTTCATGAGAAGATTTTTATAAAGGTTTTTCAAAAAATCCCAAATGCCGTCTGGAAATTATAGACGCACATTATGGGTCCTAGAGACAAAAATGCTCAGTATATCGAGATACATATCTGTGCCAAATTTCACATCTTGAGGGCTTATCGAAGCGCCCCCTACAGGCCAATCAGTACCTCCGTGGCCAAGCAGCGAGTGACCGCGACCGAAAAAAAAGATGTTGATTTATTGAAAAAAGAGGACGGAACGGGAGCAAGGAAGAGAATGGAAGCCACCTCCAGCGGAGGAAGGAAGAGAGAGCTGTCGGGGCAGAGGGGGTAGTTAGAGCGGCGGGCGACCCCCGCTGAGAGCTAGGCAGCTAGCGCCAGCCGCCTGTCAGTCAAACAGCGGGGAGCTGAGCTGCTACACGGCCCGGTACAGAGGAACAGCAGGCAGCGGCATATATCACTGGAACACACACAGAGGCCAGGGACGCACTGCACATACAGAGAGGCTGGGCCTGGATTACAATACATTACATGTTTGTACGTGGGCAGCATGACAGGGTTTCTGCAGGTGTCACAAAGCCAAATTAAAGACTTTTAAAAGGTGCTATGTGTAGCATTTTTAAACATCAGTACATCATTGTTGTATTCATTTTGATTCATTGGTGTAATTACTGTAAACGAATGAGACCGTGGTGAGGATTGGTCGCCTCCGTCTCACACCAGTGGTATTGTTATTACGAGTGTTTTTCCAAATTAAGACTACATTTCCCATAAACTCCATTGCTTGCTGCCCCCCCTCCAACTCCCTGGTGTCTTTGGCTTTACTGAGGAGGATCGACGTGTTTGGAAGTGATTTTTCCATCGGCCTTTTGCGCCTTCCACCATCTGCCGTCGCCAGAAACTCTGAAAGCTTTAGCTCCGTTTGAGCTGGAGGAACAGCGCCCTCTACCCGGTGACATATGATGCAGCGTCGGCCAGTACAGGAAGCCGATCTTCTCGGCGATGGTCTCGTTTTAAAATGAATGCCAAGTAACCAGAAGAGTAACTTTCTCCCTAGCTCGTCAGGAAAACAATATAAAACTTGATTTTAGTTGTCCGTTTTTATAGTTTCTTTTACATTTTATGCACATTTCTGTGAACTCTGGCTGCTTGGTCAATATGGTGCACTTCTCTACTTTAAAAGAAACAAACTATACTTGTACCATTTATAGTTTTTGAGATAAAGAGCTTTTACACTAGTCAAAATCGGCGAGAATTGTTTACCCTTGACTTGAGTAATTAATAAAGCAGATATGATGCATATTTGTACTACTGACCCTGTTCTGTATTAATTTAAGAGTGGACATGCAGTGCAAAGACACTTTTTAAGTCCTTTAATTTAGACAATTTTAAGACTTTTTAAAACTCTAAGGATAGCAGATACCCTATGTAAAGGAAAATGGAGGCAGATAATATATACAGTATAACTGTATATATGTATATATAATATAAAAAAAACTGTATATATAATAAAAAAAAAAAAAAAAAAAAAAAAAAAATTTGATGCACTCTCTACCTCATAGCACTGCCTTGTAGCACTCCCTCGTAGCACCTATGTCCTGTTGGACCAGAACTTAGCTCTATAGCACTTACTCTCGTTGTTCTCTCCTATCTAGAAACTTGCTTGTGTTGTATGCAAATCTCATGTGTAAGTCGCTTTGGATAAAAGCGTCTGCCAAATGTGAAATTGTAATTGTAATTGTAATTGTAACTGCCTGTTATTCACTAAATCAGGATGTAGATATGGATAGGAACAGGTAATTGACTCATTTTAGCTGCCTGTCTGTCAGCTACTGATGCAAGAGGATGGTAACATCGGTGCTCTCTGGATAAAATAATCTATGACGTATCAGTAGAACTTGTATGTACAGTGCTGAGAATAGTAAGGATAGCTGCCATTTCTCTCTCTGAAATTAAAAACAGCAAGGCCCGTTGAAGAGCGGACGGCCCCCCCTCTATTAAAAAATAAAATGACTGTCAAATGGCACATGAGCGTATAACCGATGCAGTCTAGAATGTGAGAACTCTATTTTTTTTTTAACGCACAACCTTACATAACCGCGTTAGAGCTGGTTAAAGCCCGCAGAGCTCAGTGACACATGAATATATCTCAAGACAGGCTAACAGGCAACATAACTTATCTCTCTGGTCCGGCGTCCCGATTGGTCCGGGGGTATTTGGCGGATGTGCGCTTTGACGTTTAATCCCTTATACCGGGGCCTTTAAAAGTCACAGTGAGGCCTGGGCGTCGTAAAAGATGGGAGTTAACATGTTTTATGGGGGCCTGGTCGCCTTTCGCACTGCTAGAAAAGAAATATAGACGGCCGACATCAAAACCCGCGCTCGTAAAACCTCCTTCGCTCTCGCACTTGCTCACACACACACACACACACACACACACACACGCACAGGCTTTACACGGGGGCGCAAACACGCGGTGGAGCCGGCCCATTAATATACGCGGGCGGAAAATAATTCACATGAGCGATTTTGTGTGTGTGTGTGTGTGTGTGTGTGTGTGTGTGTGTGTAGGCCCGTTAGACATGCGTGTTGAGGTAATTACAAGTCCGCGGCTTATCAGTCCTGGGTAATTGAGTGCTGTAATAATATTAGCGTACTTTCGAAAAAAAAAAAACAAAAAAAAACGGGAACCCGGAGGAGCCGTTCGCTCACATCTTGAAACGATCCGAAGGTATGCGGAGACAATATAATGGAGGATGACACAGGCTTTTTTTTTCCGGCACAAGTTGGGTTGAATTCCCTCTAATTACACTTAAAGCGGCGCTTAGACGGAGACGGGGAGGGGGGGGGGGGGGCACAACTCGGCCAGATGAAGGAGGGATACATGGGATGTAGTGGAAATACAAGGAGGAGGAGGAGGCTGCGTTCGCACCGCGGCTGAAAAGCTACTCCCGAAGTCTGATCCTTCCCCTCATGTGTGACACAGGTTTGACGCTTTCTAATCGGTGTGAACAGGAAAAAGCCGAGTCAGCAGAGTCAGATGACTTGACACCTCAGTTCAGTCAAAACTCAAAAGTGCGTACCCGTAAGCGAAAACGTGTTGAAACAAAAAACACATGGGAAAGCCTTTTGGTTATCGTTACTCCGCGCACGCATGTCTTTTCAACGGGCTGTCAGTCCGCATTGCTATCAGACATGGGTTATATCCTAGAATAGATATGAACGGCGATCCAAAAAATTCAAGACTCGGGACCGAGCGGGACGGCCCGCAGTGTGAACACAGCTACGGAGCTTTTAAGACCGACGGGGGAGGGAGGAGATAAGGAATCAAACAGAGAGAAGGCGGCACGCTGCTATATAACACAGAAGGTTTAATAGAATATTATGCAACAGGCGGTTTCGCCCAAGTCATCTTGTTGGACAAAGACGCTTCCATGCTGATAGTTCCCACAAAGAAGAGCTAGAGCACGCTTTATGAAAAATGGAATAGGTTGCTGTGCTGGTAAACAGGGAGCTTATGGCTTGCTTGCTTTCTCCTGTTTCTATTTGATTCTATTATCTATAAATGGCATATTTTCCATTTTTCTCTAGATATGGCTTTTAAATCGATTTCTGACAGTTATTCTCCACTGTAATGATAAAAGTTTAGACTCAGGTAAAGTTGAGTGCCACACCTGATGTGTACTCGCTTCATGGCACATCCACGGTTTGGAAGTTGCTGTGAGTTAGTGCTGTAAGGCAGAGAGGCTTTGTAGTTCTGTCACAAATCTCAATAACCACATCTGGTGCCGTCATGCAGGCTCATTGGAAAATTGGCTAAACATAATAGCTGAATATGTAACAACCAGGCTAGAAAAAGAGAGATACCTGGAGGAGATTGTTGTGGAGCGCATATAGATCCATTCAGTGACGCTATAAGTAAAAGTGAAAGTGATAAAGTAGATTTGCTTCCATATTAAATAGTTACTGTGACACAGTAAACTGTCTTGTCTTTAGCTCTAGTCTCTACTCCAAAACATGAAGAGTTGTAGCTTGAGAAGAGTCAGCTCAGTTAACCTGAACAAACTGTTAGCTAGCTAACTAGCCAGCAGGCCCATTTTTAGCAAAGAAACCAATGTTAATATGACACTACTATCTCCTACTGACACTAGCTTCTACTAGATAGATTAGCTAGTGTGCAAATTGGAAGGGTTAACAACAAAACAGTGATAGTTAGCTGACCAGATACTACGCTTAGCTAGCTAACATTTTCTAAACACAAAATTGATCAGATGCATCAGTGGCAAAATGATCACTTCCCAGTCAAAAACGGCACAGAAATGAACCATGGACCTCCAATATGGCTGCCAGAGGGTGCGTGGCCCTCAGTAGTGCAGCCCTGTGGACTGTTTGGGTGTTGTGGGACGTACCTCTCTCTCGTCCTGGTGCAGCCACTGCTTGGGGTCGTCCTCGGTGGCCAGGTAGGCGATCAGGTCCAGGGCAGTCAGCCGGGTCTGCCGCCGCGACGACACAAAGATCAGCACCGGCTTGGCTGGGGAGTGGCTGCGTATCGCTGGGAGGAAGACAGGTATGAACATATGGACTGATACTAGTGACCATGCAGAACATACAAACAATTTGGGGAAATTAAGTGAACCATTACCATAATAATTCATTACACCTCCATATGACCAAAGCATACTGTGGTATTGGTGAAACAATCGATGATGGACTTGATGTTATATGTTGAGGATGTAACCTATTTATAATTAGCTGCATGTTATAATTGCTTCACTAAATTACTGCTGGCCCTGTGATGGACTGGCGACCTGTTTCCCTGCCTTCTGCCCAGTGCATGCTGGGATAGGCTCCAGCACTGAACAGAAATAAGTAGGCAGAGAAAATGAATGAATGAATGAATGAATGAATGAATGAACTAGTCATAATCTAGTCGTAACTCTTTTTTGCACTTTGCTTCACACTTATGCACTGCTGCACTTCTTTTAAAATGTTGTATTTTACTTGATCTTATGCATTCTATATACTCTATTTTTAACTTTATTTTTATTATTATTATTCAGTGGGTTTTATTTTCCATCTTATGTTATGCATTCCTCATTTTTATCTTATTTTTACTATTATTATCAAGTGGGTTTTATTCTCCATCTTATTTTACATTAATTATGGCATTCTATCCCTGTTTTTATGCTCATTCTATGTCTATTTTCATGTGAAGATGCATTCTATGTATTATATTCTCATCTTATCTTATTTTCGCTATTATTATCAAGTTTTATGTGAAGCACTTGTAAGTATGTGAAGCATGTCATTTCTTTGTTGTAAAGCACTTTGAGCTGCATTTCTTGTATGAAAGGTGCTATACAAATAAAGTTTATTATTATTATTATTATTATTATTAGATGGTAGTATCTGCTGCAAATGTTACAGCAGTAAGTTAAGCCTCATTTGCTTATAGTTAACAGAGTAAGTGAACAAAAATATGACACAGAGCTTTCTAATGAAATGTCATAAAATATGAAAAATTAGCCTATGCAGATAAGTTATATGTTGTGGAAAACACAGGTATGTATGAATGTGCATTAAAGCCATTACATACATGTGTAAATGTATGTATATGTGTGTGTGTGTGTGGCTGTGAAGTTGCACCTTGGAAGGCGGGCTTGTTCATGCTGGCCATGCGGGGGCAGTAGTGCTGCCCCGGGAACCCGTGGATGTGAACCTCCAGCGGGACGGGGCGGACAGAAGGACGGAAATTAAACAAGCCCACCTGTTACACGGCGAGAACCAAGAGGGGGGGGGGGGAGAGAGAAGAGAGGAAAGAAAAGAAAAAGAGAGAAGAAAAGAGAGAGTTAATGTGAGCAGCTGGCAACACGGAGGCCCCCATCTGGCTGTAATGTGAGCTGTCTGTCACTGTCACTGAAGCACAGAGCAGACAGGGGCCGGACTCTGAGGGTGTGGTGTAGAGAGGCATGTTATAGTGTGGTCTGGGTCTGTTATGGTATAATATGGTGTGTTATGGTGTTATGGTGTGTATGTTACCGTGTGGTGTGCTGTGGCGTGTTATGTTACGGTGTGTTTTATGGTTATCTTGTGGTGTGTTATGGTGTAAGTGTTATGGTGTGGTGTGTTATGTTACGGTGCGGTGTGCTATGTTGGGATGTGGTGTGTTGTGGTGTGATGTGGCTTCGATCAGGAAACTGAACTCTTGGCACGACAGGGAGGTTACATTCATTCATAGGCACAGAGCCGACAGGACAAACAAACCGGGCTGCAGAGCAACTGGAGGACGTTCAACCTTCATTCATCAGTTCCAGTCGGGAAATATATCATGTAATCATGTAATAAGATCGTGTAATATATTGATTTTCTATTTCTTCTTTCTATTTCTTCTGAAGTCAAATCAGTGTATTTCCACGCTTCACAGACGCAGGCAGGTCTGGCAAAAAATAGACCATAAGCAGAAAAGTGGTCTTCATAGTGTGTTCTGAGGTGCGTTATCATGTATTATAGTGTGTTATAATATGTTGTGATGTGTATGGTGCATTGTGGTGTGTGTGTGTGTGTGTGTGTTCAAGTGTGTCGTGGTGTGGTGTGTGTGTGGTGTGTTGTGGTGAGGCCTGGCGCGTGTCTACACATATCTTACAGGCCCTGGATAATGGATTGGGCAACTAAATAGAGCGGGCCAGTCCAAACAGCAGCCGGCCGGCCGGCCAGGCAGATTTATGGATGGCCAGGCAGCCGATCTGGCTTGCCAATGCTGCTTCGCTGCAACAGTTACAAAGCGTTTACACAACCCCCCCCCCCCCCCTTGGACCTTCCCATAGCACTGAGCAGGCCTGGCAGCGGAGCAAAAGCCAAGCTAGAAAATTAGCCATTCTGAAATCTAGCTGTGATGATGCAAAGGTTTGATTAATCCCTACAGACAATACTATAAGTTGATATTATAATGGTCAGTGGCTCTGGCCCAAAAGAGGAAAAAGGAAACAATGTGGCGGTAAGTGGAGTGATTTTGGGCATTTCAGGGGTAATAAGGAGGGTTAGACTGATATATGGGTTTGCTGATAAATCGGGCCAATATTGGCCTTTTGTTAAAAAAGCTTGATATTAAAACCAATGCAATATTGAGGTATCAAGCCTGACAGTTCCCATGGTGTTATGTAGTACTTTCAGCTGCCTTCTGAACTATGGAAGTTCCAAGGAAAGGACCGGTAAGCAAATGTTTCCACATAGTAGTTATTCAGTAATGATTTCACTACATTAATGTGGTACTGCTAATCATGCTAATAGTTACTCCTTATTACCAGAAATGACCTCCTTTCTGATCATTTCTATGTGATTTCTATGTTATTATCCAGTAACATGTAAAGTGCTACCACAGTTATTTCCCACTGGCAATGTAAATAGTTAAACACCGACCCATACATCTCAGCTCGACTGGGCCTTCATCAGTGTGTGTAAAACATTGATACAGACCTTCGGAAAGCCGTATCAGTCGAACCCTTGTAATAAGGATCCTTTGGTATGGATGTGATGCTCCTCTCTGCTGCAAGCTGACAGGGCAAGTCATCCATCCGCATCGCTACAGCGATTTCGGATGATTATGTGAGCAACTTAAGCATGGCGTCCAGAGACACAGGACTCCGGACGATTATGGAGATAAACTACAACATCAGCTCTGGGCCAAACGTATCTGTTTATCTTAATAACTATTATTATATGCGTTTAATCAAATATGAAGGGGGGAGGCAAGACATGAACCGTGGAAACGCGGAGCTACGCCGAGAATGTGGTCTGCGGGTCGGCTCGGCTGCGGCGGGGCTCTCGGGACACGAAGCCAGAGCTCGCTATCCTTGAAACGAGGGAGCTTACGAAGATGATCCTTCCATCGGAGCGGGGAACAGAGGGTCAAGAAGGTGAGAGGAATACATTAAGGACACTGTAGTAAAGATCTCTATTTTCTTTTCTTTTTCCGTTTTCTTCTCTTTTTCCACTTCCTTTCCTCACCTACCTCACTTCCTTTCCTCTCCTTTCCTCATCATGAATTGGCTCTTGACCACACCCTTTGTCACCCCTCATTTACCTGATTGAGTTCACCCGATCATTCCTTATTTGGAGACTGCACTCCCTCTCACTCACTCTCTCACCTTCGCATGGGGCGGCAGTTTTGGTAAGGGGTTTCTTACTCTTTAGTTCTTATCCTTAGTTCCTTGTTAGTTTAACTGGAAACTTTATTTATTATTTCTTGAAGATGGACATGCAAGCCTAATTTGACCTATTTGTGTTAAGTTTTTAATCTTGTATTTGTTTTCTTTCAGATTCAAGCCCATGTGTGTCTTTTCTTCCTTTCATGCTCAAATGCAATTATTTGATTTGGAGAAATTAAACCTTTATTCAGAGGATTGACGTTTCCTGGCTTCTTTCAATGCATTCTGATCCGATGCCCATGACGATAGACAACTTTTTTATTCTGAACCTCCTACTTTACAGACACTGTGCTGTCTATGGGGGAAATTTTTTTTTTTTTTTGGGTGTCGAAACGGGATGTCTGACCTGTCCGATGCCCAGCCAGTCGGCCAGGTCCCGAGCGTTGGCCAGGGCGGTGGACAGGCCGACCACGCGGACGCTCTTGGAGGTGTGGGAGGAGATGAAGTTGGTCCGGGACACGATGACCTCCAGCACCGGGCCTCTGTCCTCCCCTGGAATGAGACACAACGGTACGGTCCCGGTGTTTATACGTTTTAGTGTCATCGCAGCAAAGAATAAAGCTTCCACACACTCTCAGTTTCACATTTATCGTGACAAAAAAAGCTTCTTCAGAGCATATCATCACAATAATATACGCCTATAGTGGCCTTTTACGGTATAATAATCCACAGCATTTTCATACAAAATGGTCAATTATGCAACTCTAACAGTAATTCAGCCTGTACCCACTTCATGAAAGCTTTTATGATTTTATGATTTTATGATTTGTTGTTCTCAACAGTGGTGTTAGGAGTATTTCTTTTGCACGTTGTATTTATACATTTAAGTATTCAAAAAGCAAGGTATCATAGAGTTTCCCCTCACACTGTCAAGGTGGGGTGGGTGGGGTGCCTTATCATGAGTTTCAGTGGAGAGTTTTAGTGTCCCATGATGGTCTAGATACAGTTTCAGAGGCTTTTACACCCTGACAAGAATAGAATTATGAGGGAAACACTGAATACTTGTCATTTTTTGGTATGAAAATGGCAGAAGAAGGCACAAGATATCGGCTATCAGCAGCTTCAATCCAAAAAATTGTACTGGCCTTCAAAAACCCATACTGATAGAACTCTAGCTCTTCAGAGAGAACTCAAATAACAAGGATGCCCTATACAGTATGTCCTTTTTGTACAGAATCCCAACAGGTTTGTTCCGGAGTCTTACCGAGCAGGTGGATCTCGTCGATGATGAGGATGGCTACTTTCTGGACGTAGCTCCGGTTCTGCCAGCTTCGACTCACCCCGTCCCACTTCTCCGGCGTGGTGACGATGAGGTCGGCCTGGGCTATGGCTCTCATGTCGGGGGTCACGTCACCCGTCAGCTCCACCACTCTGGGGAGAGGGATGGAGACAGAGAGAGAGGAGAAAGAGATAGAGAGAGAGAAAATGACTATATGGCAGGAGTCCATGTAGGGGAGGGTCAGGTATGTCCGATCCCACTCACTTCTTTCCCAGTTTCTCCTCGATCCTGACCTTCCAGTCCTCAATCCTCTCTCTGACCAGGGCTTTCAGGGGGGCGATATACACCACCTGAACACATGGGAACACAGTGAAGTTACACACAGTATAAAATGAGTCAAAGAAACATTACCGGGGTTCGCATCGTAGGCTTGATGTAAAATGCCACAACTTTTCTGTGATTTTCCATGACCTAAGCTTTCAGGTGCATGGAGCACAAGAGCCAACGATCTACCAGGGACACATGGATGATTTTGGTTTCTAAAGTTTTTAAAGCAATATTCCACTTAGTTTTAACATGGGGGTTATTCTGCACTGGACCGCCATGAAAACCAGAATATAAACGAATCACCAAGATCAGATGCAGCTGGACGAGTTTGTAGCGTTTGTTTTACTTCCCATTCATTTGAATGAGGCCATGAAAATAGACTGAAAACTGACATTTAACAAAACAATCAAGCAATGCTGGGTCCTTCATCATTTTGCATTTTTATTCTTGGTTTAAACTAAAATTAGTATTTAAAAATAAAAGTAGATCAGGTCTCCCAAACAGGAACTATGTCTCCTAAATGGTATGTTCTCTTCTATCAATAAAAATTATATTTGGCGAAATTATGTTCTAAAACGTTGGACCCACAGCCAGTTGAAAATCACAGTACCAGGATCTGTTGTTGAATCTGTTCACCAACGTGTTAAATGTCAGTTTTCAGGTTATTTTCATGCTTCATTCAAATGAATGGGAAGTAAAAATCCGAATGCTACAAACTCGTCCAGCTGCATCTGATCTTGGTGATTAGTTTATAATCTGGTTTTCATGGCGGTCAAATGCCGAATAACCCCCATGTTAAAACCAAGTGGAATATTGCTTTAACGGCTGTGCTGAACAACGGTATAATCTACCAAAAAACCCTCGAAGGCAACAGCAACACTGACGAAGCCAGGCAAACCTTGGCTCCTGGATACTTGTTGAAGACTCGGAACATGGCCATCTCGGCGGCGATGGTCTTCCCGGAGCCCGTGGGCGCCCCCAGCAGGACGTTGGTGTCGGTTTGGTAGAGCGTGTGGAAGATCTGCGTCTGGATGGGGTTGAAGTGGGTGAACTTGTACAGGCTCTCGTACTCCCGGTTACCCAGAGCGGTCACCGGCAGCGGCTGCAGGTCCAGCAGCTCTGAGACGGGGACGGTAACGGGATGAGAGGAGAGGGAAACTTGCATTCAATAATATTGCTGTTTAAAGAAAAGTTATGGGTAACACTTTACCCATAATGCTATAATTTATGTTATTTTATCATTAGTTTGTAAAATCATTTGTTTATAAATTATATATTGTATCATAGCTGATAAGAGACGGTAAAAAGGGTAAAAAGCTATGATACAATATATAATTTATAAACAAATTATTTTATATTACACAAACGAATGATAAAATAACAAATTATAGCATTAGTAATAATTAGTAAACATTATTAATGATCATTTCATTGTTTGTTAACAGTGAAATAACTATAACTAAAGTTTAATTAACTATCAATTTACCATTTATTAATGATGGTTATTATAAAGTGTTACCAAGTTATGACATATGTAGTAACTTTCATTTAAATGGAAACAGAACATAACTGTCATGTAACTCAGTGGTTCTCAAAGGGGGGTCTGGGGACCACCAGGGGTCCTTGAGGGGGTTCCAGAGGGTCCCCAGCAAAAGGGGAATAATTTATTTTCACTATAATTCCATCCATAAGTAAAACAATGACAGAATGTATGACTATTTTGGTCATGGGTTTCATACACTTTCTGTAATAAAACATCTAAAAGCAAAAATCTTATCAGATGGGGGATCCTGGGACAAAAAATGGGGGTCCGTGATCTAATTTGAGTCAGTTTAGGGGTCCTTGACATGAAAAAGTTTGAGAACCATTGATGTAACTGACACACTGATGTAATTTGAGATCCAATCTTTCTAATAAAATACATAAATCCTGTAATCGAGGGAAAATCTAAAAGAATGAAAAATCTGAAAATGGGAACAAATAAAATGGAATTTCGTGAAAACGGATTTCTCCGAGCCCCAAATACTTATGTGTGTATGTGTGTGTGCTTGTGTATGACTGCTAGTGTCACAATAACCAAAATTTCACAACTACTTCCGCTTCGGAAAAATTGAATTCAATACCAAAAAGAAGAAGAGGAGGAAGGAGGATTTGGACAAACTAAAGTATCGTAGCAGGACTGAATTTTTAGATATTAAACTCTGGTATCAAAGTAAACATTCAACAGTAGTGTGTGTGTGTGTGTGTGTACCAGTGTGCGGGGGGTGTCTCTCAGGCAGGATGAGGTGCTGGAAGTTGATGATGCAGACGGCCTCGGCCCCCAGCCACCGGTCGGACACCGCCCGGATGTAGTACTGGGACGGCAGGGGCTCAAAGATGGGGATGGTGAACACAATGTTCTGGGGCTCCCCTGTTACCACCTACAAGGACACACACACACACACACACACAAAGGTACAGGACATAAGAACATGAAGACGCATGCCTCATGTGTGTTAGGGTTCGACCAATATGGGTTTTTGAAGGTTTTCTGAAACAGCATTTAGACCACAGGAGACTAAAATTCTCCGCTGAAACCAAGATTAATAATAAAACTAACACCTGATTTTTTTAATAAAAGGCTGATACTTGGCCTGATGCATCACTCTGCTGTGTGTGATGTGGGGAACACCGACCTGTTTCTTCTGCAGGAGGAAGTACTCGGAGTGGTAGATGTGGTCGTTGACGGGATCCTCCACCCACAGCCACCAGGGCTCGCCCACCGAGCCATGGACCTGAGCAACGGAGAGAGGGAGAGAAGGTTATACTCTGTTATTTTAAACAGGCGCTTAGATGCATTAGCACGAACGGTGGTGCAATGTTCAGGAATTATATAGAAAATAGGATGAACACAAATAAAAATAAGAAATGCAAATATTTTTAACAAATACTTTGGTGGTCCTAAGGGTTTTCATGAGTTACCAAACTTAAAAACATTGGTGAATTGGTTCATTAATACAGTGATTCTCAACCTTTTTCATATCAAGGACCCCTAATTTAGTCCACATTAGAGCCACGGACCCCCATTTGATGAGATTTTGTCTCTCGGACCCATATCTGAGAATATTTTTATTGTTAGATATGATTTTGTCCAGAATTCCATGACTATCTGTATTGTAGGTAGAGAGATAACAGTGAAACTATGATCAAAATAGTCTTTTTTTCTACATTCTCTAATTGTGTTAACTTCTTGTAAATTAAATAATGCTGAAATTTAACAATTCATCAAGTTGCTGGGGACCCCCTGGAACCCGCCCAAGGGCCCCTGGTGGTCCCCGGACCTCACATTGAGAACCACTGCACTAATACACACAAAAAACACTGATTCACAAATGCATAGTAAGCCATGTAACAAAGGTAAACTGATTTATTGATTATTGGATGCAGATTCAACATTGAAAATTTGTTGAAAAAAAGGAAAATATATTTGAAATATATTATATTGAAAAAAAACCTGCTGGATTTTTTTAAAAAGGTATCAAAGCATTTGTTCGTGGATGGTCAAAAATCTTTGTGTTTCTTATTTTTATTTGTATTCAAAGTCTATCTATTTCTGAATATTGAACCTCAATTTACTCCATACATTAGCTGTGAGAGACAGCAGGCACAGGTAAATGGAAGTATACAAAATGTCACTATGTTGTGTGTGTGTGTGTGTGTGTGTGTGTGTATGTGTGTGTGTGTATGTCTGGCAGCCTGTTTACAGATGACAAACAGTCGCTCTGGCCTGCTGCGGGGAGGTTTATAGCGGTGTGGCTGTTAGCTCAACTCACCCACATTACAGTACAACAGCTAATGCCTTTCTGCTGCTGTGGAAAGAATGGCTGGCTAACCGCCGGAGACAGGTTTATGGGACGCTCGAGTTTCCACAGAAAAAACACACACACACACACACACACACACACACACACACACACACCGCCGCCACCTACGTACAGTACCGCGTTTCCCTAAACAAGTTAGTGGTTTTCTGGCATAGAGGCCACATAGGAATATATGGCACTGCCTGAGAAAAAGAGCAATAGTGGGATAAAGTAGGGACATCATTCAGTCAATGACATCCACCTCTGATATGATGAAGGTTCCTTCCTGAACATGGCTAGTCAATATGTTTTTATTATTACAGAGGGTCTGGGTTTCAGTGGAGAGTTTTAGTGTCCCATCATGGTCTAAATCAGTGACTCTCAACCTTTTTCATATCAAGGGTGATGAGATTTTTTGTCTCTCGGACCCAAATCTGAGAATATTTGTGTTGTTAGATATGATTTTGTCCAGAATTCCATGACTCTCTGTATTGTAGGTAGAGAGATAACAGAGAAACTATGATCAAAACAGTCATTCTTCTACATTCTCTAACTTCTCGTAAATGAAATAATGCTGAAGTTTAACAATTCATCAATTTGCTGGGGACCTCCTGGAACCCCCTCAAGGACCCCCCGGTGGTCCCCAGACCTCACGTTGAGAACCAACGGTCAAAAAGCCGTTTCAGACGCTTTTCCACCCTGAAAAGAACACAATTCTGGGAGGGGGGAAAACGCTGAATACTTGTCATTTTTCGGGGCATGAAAATAGTCGAATTTCAGTCAGTATCAGCCTCCGAAAAACGCCCGTATCGGTTTAACCCCCCGGAATAAACGGAAATAGAAGTGGGAACGCCAGCGGCTATCTGTTTAGGCTTTCGTAAATGAGTCAGTACGGTCTTGGTTTCCTGGGTGCCGTCGGGGAGGAGGCTCATGTGTCGGTACATGTGTCCTGGCGATGCAGCCGGATCAGGGCTAAGCCAGCGAGTGTTCCATTACCACTCTCCCATGAACGGAGCATGCATTGCTAATCGGACATAAACATTCATCTTCATATTCGGCCCCGCTACAATGAGCTTCCTATTCCGCTCGGATTCCGTGGCGAACTCAGGAGTAAGCTTCCCATGATCCCCCCCCCCCCCCCACGCCCCCCCCGCCCCTCGCTGGCCGCCGAGGTGGGACGCGCCGGGGCGGAGGACCCGGAGGCGTTCTGGCCGCGGTCGAGGGACAGATGGGAAGGGCTCGCCGTCCGGGGAGGACAGTAGCATCTTTGCAACAACAGGGCGGAGGGAGTGGAAGGGGGCAATCGGTAGAATTTTAAGCCCTACACACACACACACACACACACACACACACACACACACACACACACACACACACACACAGCTCGATGACAGACGATGGTCCTACAAGCAAGCGACCACCGACAATTCATAGACGACGAAGCCTCACTCAAAAAAAAAGAAAAAAAAAAAAAAGAAGTAAATCCCAACACTTTACATTAAGTGTTCATTAACTAATGTTAACTAATGCATTTACTACCATGAATTAAACATCAACAACATTAACAAAGATTAGTTACTATTAAATGCACAATAAACAACTGTATTAAGTAATGTTGTTATACGTTTGTTAATAATATTAACTATTAACTAACATGAATTAAGCATGAACAGTGACATTAACAAAGATGAGTTAATATTAAATGCACAATAAACAATGTTGTTGTATATGTTTGTTAATGCCAGTGTATTGTATAAATTAAGCTTAAGTTTAGGGGACAGTGTGCATTAATAAACATAAGAACCATATTTAGCCATACAGGCTAATTGAAACTCTAACTCTTCATGTATTACTTAAACATATACTGGCATTAACTAAAGTGAGTAAGTCACAACAAGCATTACCTAACGTGAATAGTGTGTTAGTGTGTTAATGTAAAGTGTTTCGAGTATTATTATTCCAGTATTTAGCATGGTGATTGATATATTACCTCTTCACTAGACATTTCTGTTGGATCCCTGCTCTAATTAGCTAGCTCACTCCTCTCTATGACTTAAAGGAATAGTTCACCCAAAAATGAAAATTCTCTCATCATCTACTCCCCCTCATGCCAAATGAAACACAGGTGAAATTTGTTAGTCCATATAACACACAGGGAGGCTGCCAGCACAACTTGGTAGCAGCCTTCTCCAAAACAACTGAAGTCAATGGGGACCTGTTCTTTAGAGTTCCAAAACAAAAACAGACAAACAATCACACTGTGAATAGAAAGACCTATACGCCATTATTTGTTGCAAATCAATCAGCTGTAGTTAAAATTTGCACTAAATGATGGTGTAAATATACTGTAGGTCTTTTTGGAACTCTGAAGAACTGGTCCCCACTGACTTCAGTTGTTTTGGAGAAGGCTGCTATGGAGTTGTGCTGGCAGCCTCCCTGTGTGTTATATGGACAAACTTCACCTGTGTTTCAACTGGCATGAGGGGGAGGAGATGATGACAGAATTTTCATTTTTGGGTGAACTATTCCTTTAATTGTTTGGGCCGATTACAGGCCACCATAGCTCAAGGGAACGGTAGGAATGGGCTGTCTGTACCAGAGACTTTTGTAAGAGAAAACTAACTTTAACGTCCCTTTAAGAGACAGCGTAGATAAGGCAATCCCTGAAAAGAAAATCTACTAATCCCCTCTCATTAGCGAGAGTCGCTAGCGGCACTCGAGGGCAACTTCCAGAAGTCGCGGCTGAAAAAGTGAAAAAGCGCTCGTGGGACTCTGTACATACAAACGCCGCGGGGGGGGGGGGGGGGGGGGTTTCGCCAGCTGCTCGCGCTTGTTTATTTTCAGAGGCGACGGGGGTTGTCGCGGCGAGGTTCGCACTTTCGCTCATTACTCTTCCTCCCGCCGGTAAGAGAAGCGGGGGAAAAGCACAGCGCGCTTCTTTTTCCCCCTGCTGACAGACCCGAGGCACGAGACACGCTCCATGACATACTGCTGCTGCTAGGAGAGCTTTCCCGGGCAGCTCAGAGGTGTGCTGAGACACGGCCGCTCTTCCTGAAGTGGGGTGTTATTTATGCATGTGTTTGAATGCGTGTGTGCTGTAAATAAAGAAACTGAAGGGAGCTTTAAGTTGGACTAAAATGTGAGACTGGCACAATCAGAAGGGTTCTTTATGATCTAACACTGTGCAAAACTAATTTATGAAGGGCCTGCTTATGAATACAGGTACGTATATTGGAAATTGGGGCTCAGACCAGCGCAAAATGGTCTAGCCATATCCAAGCTGCAGGGAGACATCAAATAACCCCTGTAAGCATCTAATCCACCCTTCTAGACTCATTCACTCCTCAAGACTGTAAAGAAAATACCCCAGGCATCATATCATATGCTGATAGATAGCATGGGAGTACAGATGCAAAGAGCACTGAAAGTTTGACCAAAAGCTAAAATATTGCTTATATAGAAGTTTCAATTTTCCAACTTTACTATACATATCTAACTTATGAAAAAAAAACCTGAGGTCTGGTTTTAAATGGAGACACGAGGAACACGGCATTTCCGACTTTGAGAAAAACGGACAAAATAAACGTGGCAAGCTTAATAACAAAAACATCCATTCTTCTTTCTCCTTTACTCCTCAAAACTTTAAAGAAAATACTTGTACCTCAATTTAATCTAAAAAAAAAATCAAAAAAATCTAAAAGGCAAAGTGCATTTACCAGTCATAAAAAACAGTAAAAGTGTAAAAATCATTCGAATAACTCACAGGCAGAAGCCCTGAACGGCAATGTAAGAAAAAATGGTGTTGTTTATCTCTAGTTTAACTTAATAAGTCGTTTGAACGAGATAAACTTAGAAATTGGCAGGGTGTCCGAAATATATTTAATCATACATTGCTGTATAGATGAATGTACAGATGTGAAGATTTATAGTTGATACTTGATTTGTAGAAAATAACTTTTACTACACCATGATGTAGTTTGGTCTGAAAGTAACACCTGCCACCTACAGTACGTGTCACCCGTGTTTACCTGGTCATGCCACCTGAAGTCAGGGGTGATGATGAGGCGTACGCGGAGGACGGTGCGCGTGATTGGCTGGATGCTGGCCTCCATCAGGATTGAGGGGATCTGGTGGACGCACTGTTTGACCTTTAGCCCAATGTTGACGTGGTGCAGCATGTGACCTGGACACAGCAAAGAGGAGAAACTTCAATCTCACGCATATTCACAACTTCTCATGAATAATTTAGTTTACCTAAAATTTGAATTGAATCAGTAATTGAATGTTTTTTAAGACTATGTCTTCACAATACTGGACCCTGATTGGCCGACAACACCAACTCCTCTAATTCAAATGAAATAAAGCTTCTAATCAGGCTTTTCAGTAATTCTTTAGTGAAGAGAACCAATCAGGACCAAGTCCACTTGTGACACGTTGAGTAGAGTTAGTCAGATTAATGATGAAACTGCAGAATTAATGATGTCTTCATTAAACATCTTTGATCATATATGTGTGCAAATAATAATAATAATATTAAATAGAGGATAATTTGAATTCCTATAATATGGGACCTTGAACTGGTGCCAAACGAACATTTTTTTAAACCCTCTACAACTGAATTTAGGACTTTAAAATCGAAGCATTTCTTCTTCTTTTTTCTACTCTATTATATCCATTATGTTCTTTTTCTTATTACTAACACTATTAACAGTATTCAAGGACTTTTGAGGCCTTGAATTTAGACAATCACATTCAAGACCCTCCTATGAGGAACTGCCGCTACAGTCTAGTTGTCCTCACCGATCTCGTCCTTCCTCATTTCCTTGAGCTTGTCCACAGTGAGCTTCCTCTCCTCCAGGCGCCTCAGGACCGTGTGGGGAAGGATCTGGAACTGGTGGAGGGGGTGAGCGAAGCCCCACAGCCGCTTGTCGATCACCTTGCAGAGGGTGAGCAGGCGGTAGGTCATGGCCGGCCAGCGCTTCCTCAGGGCGATCTCGAACAAGGCCCGGACGATCCGAGCGGCATTCTGGGAAAAGTGATGAGAGGACAGAGAGTTAGCAGAGGGAGAGATGGATTTAGTATCTAGTATCTATCTATCTAGTATCTATCTAGTATCCTAACCCTAGCCTTTCAGTTGTGTTTTTACAGTTTGCTAACAGACATATCTGACACACTTTATGGCCTTAATGCCCCGACTTGCGTTGTCATCATAGCAATTAACCCTTAAAATTCCATAATTCACCATTTCCATAATCACTATTTGTGGTAGTAGCCAAATTACCACAGCAATCATTGGAAGGAGCGTTCTATCCATTCAGGTTCTGTGGTTAACAGATAAATAGAATGGTATTTAGCCTGCATAGCCAAGTTTTTCAGCATTTTCAAATGTCAGGAGAGAGGAAAAGTTTGATATTTCATGAGTATGAGTATGGACCAGCGCC
Organism: Centroberyx affinis; assembly: GCF_046629955.1. Classification (NCBI taxonomy): domain Eukaryota; kingdom Metazoa; phylum Chordata; class Actinopteri; order Beryciformes; family Berycidae; genus Centroberyx; species Centroberyx affinis. Next base: position 194,815 of record NW_027280825.1, read on the forward strand.
GGTTCTGATCCTACAGTTATTGCTAGTGCATCACTAGACAGATTACTTGACTTCTCCCAAGACAGCTATAGTTTTTCACACTACTTCACGCAGCACTCTACCATTGGAGTAGAAGGACAAAAAAGACATTTGTACTGGAGCAAAAGTCACTTTAAGCGCCTGAATGGTACATCAAGCTGTAGACTGGTGATTAATCATGTCTGATCAAGAGGCGGTCTGGCTGGGTTCAAACATCCAGGTTGGCCGCGGCTGCGCGCTGATGGATTGCTCATGTCTGTTCTGAAGGAGAGGTCAGGTGGCAGTGTAGCTCGCTGATAGACTGGTCAAGTCTGGTCAGGCCGTGATTGATTTGGTCAGGTGTTAATGTAATCCGATTGATCGGTGAGGTCTGAATGTGCTCTGGTGATGGATTAGTGAAATCTGGCCGTGTGCTGATTGATAGCTGGGGTGAGACCTGGCAGGTCTGGCTGGCCACAGGACAACATGTGTTGAAGGGTGGGGAGAGCAGACAGACTCAGAGAGGCACCTGTTCGGCCTCGTTCATGCTCTTCTGCTTTATTTGTAAAGACAGTGCTGCGCCAGTCACATTTTGTTCCGATAATGACAAGCAGATCATGCCACAACTACTTTGTGTCCATGTTGACCAGCTGCAGTAGCTACTACTGCTACTAGCAAACAGTGCTAATGTCCCACCGTCAAACGCTTAGAAACAACCACAACACTGAGTACCACCTACTAGTAACTTTACTACCACTACTTTCTCCATTTTCAACACAGAGTACCAACTACTACTTTCTCCATTTGAGTACCAACTACTACTTTCTAACGGTAACGGTAACATTATTACCAATACTTCCCCCATTTTTAGCTAGCAAAACAGTGCTAATGTCCAACCGTCAAACGCTTAGAAACAACCACAACATAGAGTACCAACTACTACTAACTTTACAACCACTACTTTCTCCATTTTCAACACAGAGTACTAACTCCACTTTCAGCACAGAGTACCAACTACTGTTTTACAACTGCTACTTTCTCCATTTTCAACACAGAGTACCAACTACTACTTTCTCCATTTGAGTACCAACTACTACTAACTTTACTACTACTTTCTGCACTTTCAGCATGGAGTACCAACTACTAGGGGTAACGGTAACATAATTACCGGTACAAAACAGTGCTAATGTGCAACTGTTGAACACTTGAAATGACCACAACACAGATTACCAATGACTAATAACTTTACTACTACTTTCTCCATTTCCAACACAGAGTACCAAGAATTAGAACTTTTCTCAACTTTCTAGCACTTCTTTTGCCTAACAAGTCATCAGTCACAGCACCTTTAATAAATTGGTCCCCCTTGTAGCCGCTCCCCATTCACTTTAATGTAAAAAAAGGCACTGTCCATTTGAAAAAAAGGAGAATAGTGTGAAAGCAGCAGAGGCCTGACGTTCATTTGCTCCTACACACAGAGAATGCGAACTTTAACCAAAACTTACACTTAATAACTCCACTAACAGCAGACAGTCCCCATTTATTCTGGCATCTGTAAGACCTTTCCATCCTGATAGATGAATGACCGCTCTCAGGTTTCAGTCCCTGCTGCTGTTTAGCCTCAGTGTCTCTTAAAGGATTTTGATGCTGTAAATATTTAGCTGACCCCTGGTGTCTCTGCTCTGCTGGGCTATAATAACTGTTTTCTCTCACGGTGTGTCCTGCTGTTTTGCGGTCAACTGCAAAAGCTGCAGAACTGCTCAATCGCACAGTTGCTAAAGCCATTGCTCAGCATGTGTGCGCGTGCGTGTGTGTGTGTGTGTGTGTGTGTGTGTGGTTGCATAAGCAATCGTGCGTGCATGCATGGCTGTATGTGCATATGTGCCTGTATGGCAGAGTGGATGTGTACATGTGTGTGAGTGAGTTTTGTGTAGGAGTAGGCTGGCAGTGTGGAGTCTGGATTTAACATCAGACCCACATTGCTCGGCTATGGCGGCCATCACAGACTCTCCGGCCGCACATCTGAAATCAGCCGAATTAGGAGCAAAGAGGGAATCTGCCTGAACTATTCCAACTATTCAGCCACATGGAATCGGTTATTTGCGGGAAATCTTGGATAGATGGCTTCACCAGAAGATGAGAAGAGTTAAGGGAAGGGAAGATGAGAAAAGGAGGGAGGGGGATTAGATTCCAGTCCAATTGTAAAATATGTACCCGGGAACGTATTAATTTCCAGATTTGTAAAATCATCTGATTTTCAAGAGGACAAAGCCGTGATGCCCGCTCGCCGATTAAATATGGCAGTTCATGAAAGACTCTTAATACACCCAAACAATGAAAGCGCTGATGAAACAGGAAACATATCTATTGTTTGTTATGATGTGATTATTTAGGCTGCGGAGATAAACCCCTGATTGTACATATGGTGGAGACTTTCTGCTGTACAAATCTGACCGCAGACATCGTTGGGGGATTCCTGGTTTCTGAGCAGCTCGCCTCCACTCTCAAGGTACAAATGAAGCTTGGGAGAACATTTTACTATTGAATGCTTATAAAGCATTAGCCAACAGAAGAAGTGTGTCGTTTGTTAAGAGTGTTTAAATTACTTTAAATGACATGGACACTGGTTACTACGATATCCGATATGCCTTTAGCGGTTTTTGAAGGATTTATATAACTACATGTTCTCAATTTGAAACAGTTATTACAGATATTGGGGATTATGTACAATTGTATAGTACATGCTTTCAAACCAAATTATTTATAATTTCAATATGGTTTGCAAATATAAAATGTTGCTTGTTGGTTTTTGAACATTTACATCTTGTACACTACTTTGGCAATGTTTTTTTTCTAATAAACAGTCATGTCAATAAAGGTACTGAACTGTGTTTATGCACTGGGCTTTGACAGATATGGGTTTTGGATGGTTGACACTTACTTTGATACTTTGTTCCAATATTCAATATGTTTAACTTTGACCATTTTCATACTAAACAATTATTAAAAAAAAAGATTCAGCGTTTCTCAGGGTGGAAAACCCAAGAAAGCCCATGAGGATTTAGACCATCTTGGGTCATACTAAAACTCTCCACTGGAACACAGTAAAACTCTCCAATCTCTCCTGAAACCCAGGATGATGATGATGATAATGATGTTAATAAATAATATCTAATGATATTAAAATTAATAAGAAACATATTCATACATACTTGTGTGTAATCAGATCAAAATGTGCCATTAGAATCAATTCAGGTTAAAGGCTTCCCATAGACAGCCAGTGTAGCATTGATCAGTTCTACAATAAATATGTAATCAATCAAACTGCAGTGGATGAGGTGGATGACACGGATTAGACTAGATCCGAATTTCCCATATATTGGCAAACTGATATATCGATCTAACCTATATAAGTGTGTGTGTGTGTGTGTGTTGTACATTGCCCTGACCTGTGCCACGTAAGACAGGTCTGAGATGAGGGAGAAGCTGTCCACCTCCCCTCTGCCGATGTAGGTCTGCAGCAGAATATTGATCTTGCCGTAGCCGTTCTCCACGCCGCCTGAGGCCGGCAGCTCGCAGTAGTTACACAGCAACTGCTCCAGCTCCTCCACCTCCTCGTCACGGACCTGCCGACACACACCGCCAACACAACACACTCACATCTTCATAGCTTTATCCAGTGTTTAGTCAATTCATATAGTTAAAACAGTAGGAGTGATGTAGTTTGATAGTGTTCAGCTATAGAGGAGTGATGCAGTTGGATAGTGTTCAGCTATAGAGGAGTGATGCAGTTGGATAGTGTTCGGCTATAGAGGAGTGATGCAGTTGGATAGTGTTCGGCTATAGAGGAGTGATGCAGTTGGATAGTGTTCGGCTATAGAGGAGTGATGCAGTTGGATAGTGTTCGGCTATAGAGGAGTGATGCAGTTGGATAGTGTTCGGCTATAGAGGAGTGATGCAGTTTGATAGTGTTCGGCTATAGAGGAGTGATGCAGTTGGATAGTGTTCGGCTATAGAGGAGTGATGCAGTTGGATAGTGTTCAGCTATAGAGGAGTGATGCAGGAATGATACACTCCCACTCCCCCAGGTTGATTACACAGCCTTAAAGAACTAGTTCCCCCAAACTGAAAATTGTTTCATTATCTAATCACCCCCATTCCCAGTGGAAACTCCATTCAAGCTTGTACAACCATGAAACACACAGTTAGAATGCAGCTCCATCTCTGTCTTCTAACAAACCATTGAAATGAAAGGGGGCTGGTTTATTAGAGCTACAAAAAGGACATAAAATGACCAGCAAACAGCTTGTGCAACATGATCCAACTGACATAATGAGGTACATCTAGGCCTTTTGGAATCACAGTGCAAATGTTTGACTACAAAACACTTGAATTATGCTGCATGAGCTGTTTAGAAAAGTCTGATGGATCTCGAAACAACCTGCCCCTTTTTCACTTTGATTTGTTGTGAGAGTGCTGAGGAAGCAGTTAACTCTGTTTAGTGGTCTTATAAACTTTAATGGAGTTTGGAGTGACATGGGGGTGTGTAGATTCAATTCTTCATTTTGGGTGAACTAGCCCTTTAAACAGCGAGCTCTCAAGCCTGGACTAAAGCTGTGACGGCCTCAGCTGTAGGACACAGACGCCGACTTCTCACCTTGACCTGGTCGAACTCCTCGGCCTTGGACACGATGCTGAGGATGTCGGCCTCCGTTCTCTGGGAGTTGAACAGCTCGTTGAACGTCTTCGCACGGACATGGAAGAGAGAGAGAGAGGAGAGGATATCGGACGCCATTTCAATCAGGAGAACATAGCATGTTCTGATTCTGACAGATGTTTCACACTGGATATCGCAGTCTTGAATACATATTGGGCAGTTATTGGTTTTTCCATTAGCCAGAGTTGTCCACCTACGGAGGTTCGTCCCTGAACGCAGCTAGTCAACATGTTTTTAGAATTAGAATTATTATTATTATTACAGATCATTACAGTGTGGTGTGAGAGGATTTTACTCCTCACCTACCTCACCTTGCCTCCCCAGCGTTAAACCTCAGCTATCAGTATCAGCCTTAAAACATAAATATCCGTCTCAAAAACAAACAAACGCCTCAATATAAGTATATCGTTCATCTTCAGCTGTACCTCTATGGTGTTGTATCTGATGTAGAAGTGGCTGGCCGTCCTGCCCAGGTCGGTGGAGGCGAAGTAGCCGGTGCGCTCCTCGAAGCGGATCATCCTGGCCTTGTCCAGCTTCCTGGCCGACTCCACCGCCAGCTCCTTCCTGTACAGCTCCAGAGCGGGATCCATCTGAGACACACACACACACACACACACATGGCGGGAGGCTCAGTCGGGGATGAGAAGCGATGCGAACTCGATCTCGGGTGACTTGGGAAGATGAGTATGGGTGAGCGTGGGTTTACATTAAGCTATGTGTATTCAGGGTTTCCCACAGTTGGCCAAATTGCTTCAGCAAGAGGGTTTATGGGGTAATTCCTGTATTCAGTCTCTTCAAATAATGATGAACTTTTTCTTTTCTTCAGTTGTGTGTTTATATGGCCTATTTGCATAGGCTATATTGTGATATTCTGGCTGCATTTTTATCTTCTCATAACTTCTCATTCTCATTTAGTGAGTAGTACTAGCTATTATACTCCCACCTGCTTATCAAATATATAAAAACAGCTAATTACTAATGGGTTACCTCCTCCACATAAAACATTAAATCAATCAGTGACACCGTGCACTGCATCAGAGCCGCAATGCATTATGCTAAATGTAGTTCACTAACATGCTTTCAGTGCATTATGTCTTTAAAAAAAACATAATGATGGGAAATGCCAGGTTTAAACCGCAGCTTACTGCATCGCATCACCAGAAAAAAAAATGTGAAATGAAAATTCACTTCGTCAGCTGTTGCTTTACTCAAATAGAATCAATAGATGGGAAATCCTGGTGTTATAAGAGTAAGAGAGAGAGATGTGTAACCTGGTAGGCCTTGTGGTTGATGCCGTACACCAGTGGGTTGGCCCTCATGCGGACGTAGAGGTAGGTGTAGCTCAGCCACTTCACCGCCTCCTCCACGTTGGTGACGGTCCCCAGGGCGACCTGACCGGCGGGGGAGAGAAGAGAAGAGAGAGAGAGAGAGAGATTCCTCAGACACGAGCGCGGCCACTGCTAGCCTCTGCCGCCATCTTGTGGACAGTTCAGACACCTGCAGGCTGAGCAGAAGCAGTCTGGTCTGGTTTCTGTCTGCTCCTTTAAAGTCCTGCCTTTCCCAAACTGAGGTACACTGCCCATCAAAAGTCTGGGGACACCGCATTTTTCTTTATTTTGACTATTTTCCACATTTTAGAATAATAGTAAAGACATCAAAACTGTGAAATAACACAAATGGAATTATGCAGTGAGCAAAAAATTGTTCAAAACCATCTTATATTTTAGATTCTTTAAAGTAGCCGCCATTTGCCTTGATGGAAAGGCAAAGGCTTTGGAAAGAAATCATCTTCACTATTTATATTTGTCTAAGAAACACATTTCAAGCATTTAAGCAGGAGCCTTTAGATCAAAATGGCTTTAAGAGAATGAAAAACATAGTAGCCTCCATTCAATCCTTTCACCGTAGGCTCACAGTTAGGAGCAGTTCATAGACACTCAAAGCCTAAATGAAATAAGAGATCAATCTATTAATAATTCCCACAGCGATTGTCATGACAATCACAGAGAGAACAAAACTTTACGAGGCTGTGTTGTCGTCCGACTCGTCAACAACTGGATTCTTCAGCCCTTCTCTGGCTCCTCTCCATCCCGTCTGAAAATATTTGAGCCAGATGGCAACACTGAGAGCAACGAGCCGGAAATTGAAAACCGACTTTGAGCAGAAGCCACTGCCAGACTTCTCTACGGTACGACGCACCGCGCATCATGCCTCGTACGGCGCGTTTTAAACCCCCGAGTGCGTCTGTGAGTGGCTCCTCAGCAGTAACTGACACCAAAACACGAAACAGACATAGGCTGTGTGTGGAGACTGAGAGGCCCGCCCAGCTCCGAGCCTGGTGAAGTGGAGCGCATTGCTCATGCCAAGTACACCGCTCTTATTGATCTCTGCAGTGACTCGTGCATTTGTCTTTAAAATGGACTAGGAAAGGTAACGGGAGCAGACTGTCTATGGAGAGCGGCTTCTGCTGAAAGAGAAAACGACTCCAGGTATCTTGAGTGATTTTTTTTGAATAACTGAATACTTCTACTTTTGAATTACTTAAATTAAGTAATATACATATCCACCTCTTTCACTGGTGCTGGACAGGGATTAACTATAGCAATAGCAGGAGCTGCAAGTAAGGATTATTTTCATTATCAATTAATCTGTGGATTATTTTTTTCGATTCATCATTTAGTCTGTGAAATGTCAAAAATAATGACAGAAGGCCATCACAATGTACCAGAGCCCAAAGTATTCATTTTATAATGATATGAAACGGAGAAAAGCAGCAAATTTTAGCATTTGTGAAGCTGTAACCAGCATATATTTGGTATTTTTATTTGATAAATGACTAAAACAATTGATTTTCAAAATTATGATCAACTAATTTTCTGTCGATTGACTCATGAACTAATTGTTTCAGGACTACACAACATATTACTGACTCAAGGACGATAATACATCAATACAAACCTACAAAATACAAATACAGATATCAATATTTACACAATTCAGATACAAATACTTGATAGAAGAGATATTGAGACTTTGTTTACAGTCATTAGCCCTATTCGCATGGGATTAGTATTATGTGGGGACCTCATGTAATTAATGAATTACCCCGCAACATTGCACAGGATAATGAAATGCACTGGCATCACCAGTGCCCCAGATACAACTGCAAAAGGTCAAGATTTCAAAAGTTTGACCCAAAAATGCATTCAAAACCTTCTTCTATAAACTCTACTCCTCCCTCCATTTGGCCTAGAAGAAGAAGGAAGAGAAATTGCGATGGGCGCGTGTGACTCGCCTCTGCGTTCAGGTTGTCCGACAGGCTCTCCAGGAACTGGCTCTCGATGGGGTTCTGCTGGGTGAGCAGGGTCAGGTAGTGGCTCAGCTTGTCGTGCGTGGTGATGATGGTGCCCTCGCCGTACTTGTCGAACTGCGGGCGGCCGGCGCGCCCGAAGATCTGCATGACGTCCAGGATGCCCAGGTCCACCAGGGTGCCGCGCTTGGCGTCGTAGATCTGGGTGCCCTGTGGACGCCGGGAGAGAGGAGACGGGGGAGGTTCATCTGCAAGTTCATCTACAAAATAAAGCACCAGTGAGGAAGCACTACTGTCGCGAAGCACTATGCGTGATCACACACCCGAACAATGTCAATGTGTTGCTGAACAGGAGGGAGAGAGACTACTAGAATATCCTTTTCAAATTGTTACTTTGCAGAAGATTTACTCAAGTAGAAGTAAAGTTATTAGTGTGAAAATCTACTTCAGTATAAGTAAGAAGTAGCTCATTTAAAATGCATTAAGCTACCAAGTTACTTATATTTATATATGATCTTTCATGCAATGCAAAAAGGACAAGAGCACAATATGGTTCAATAGTCCAATATGTGATAGAGCACGTTTTTACAGACTATGTTGTTATGAAATATAGATTCTACAATTCATGTCATTATTTGATCCGTGATTTAAAAAAATGAAAATACCAATCAGTAGTAAAGTTAGCAAACTACCTGGATGACAACCAGGCAAACACAAACCAATACTGCAACCGGATGAATGTTAACTAAGCCAGTGGTTCTCAACGTGGGGTCCGGGGACCACCAGGGGTCCTTGAGGGGGGTTCCAGGGGGTCCCCAGCAAATTGATGAATAGTTAAACATCATCATTATTATTTCATTTACAAGAAGTGAACGCAATTAGAGAATGTAGAAGAATGACTGTTCTGATCATATTTTCACTGTTATCTCTCTACAGACAGTCGTGGACAAAATCATATCTAGCAATAAAAATATTCTCAGATTTGGGTCCGAGAGACAAAATCTCATCAAATGGCGGTCCGTGGTCCTAATGTGGACCAAATTAGGGGTCCTTGATATGAAAAAGGTTGAGAATCACTGAACTAAGCTACTATTATAAATATATTTGAGTTATATTTGATAACTTCATGTTTCGTCCAGATTTGATGCAGATACAATTTGCAGCTGTCCAGTTTCTGATGCAATGCTTACGGAGAGCCTCCAAAATCTGTACTTTGTAATGGATGTGATTGAACATGTACCAAAGTAAAAGAATTCAGTCAAAACATATTAAAGTATGAAATTACTGTCTCCAAATGTCATAAAAGCACACAAAAATACCTACTCAATTATAGTAACAGTAAATTCTGATGTGTTTCTTCCACCCTTGCTGCTGACTTCAGCAGAATCACAAAATGAAAAAAACAAAAAATGAAAGCAGTGCACAGTCAGACCTTGATGATGACGGCGTGGGCTGGCAGGTTGACTCCCCAGGCCAGGGTGGCGGTGCAGACCAGCACCTTGATGTGCCCCCTGGAGAACATGCTCTCCATCATGCTGCGGTCGGACCGCAGCATGCCGGCGTGGTGGATCCCGAAGCCCTCCGGGAACATCTCCTTCATCTGCTTGTTTCTGGAGCGCTGGATCTGGAAGAGAGCGGTGGGGGAGGAGGGGGAGGAGGAGAGCGGGGTGTCAAGGACGGCAGACAAGCCCAGATCTGATACGGGGGGATCGTGTTAAGCTGGGGTGAAATGAGAGGAAGCTGACAGAGATCCAGCTGAGTCAAAGCAATACTTCTAAAAAGAATAATATCACTGTTTTTGGGACTTATCTCAATTTCTGCAGTTAACACAGTGTGACGGTGCAGACAGCCTTTCCTTCCCTTTTATGATATAGATTAAAACGCTATACCTCTGCAGCTGACACGGCACACACACACACACACACACACACACACACAGATTGAGATGCGTGTTGCTGACTGGCAGCAGGGCCGTGACCTGGCTGGGCTTGAAGGGTTTCCTCATCACGGAGCTTTATCTCTCTCTCTGGGCATCTAAATGGAGGTCAGTGGCCACCAGGCCTCTGCGGCGCAGAGAGAAAGCCCATTACAGCCAGCACCTGTCTCCCTTTGAGAGAGAGAGAGAGAGAGCGTACGTGTGTGTGTGTGTGTTTGTGTTCAGAGTGAACGCATGTCTGTGTTTGTGTGCAAACCCTCGTGAAGAGGACGGAGCGTTCAGCAACAAACTGTACAGCAGCTTGGGCCAATATTTTGTGATATTTCCTATATCAAATCCCCCGCTTCTTCCCCACCCCTCCCGGCCATGGCACCATGTGTTTCTTAGATCACAATTGTACAAGCTTTTAAACCTATAAACCTAGGATGTACTAGTGGTAGGACAGTAAGAAAATAATCATACTTGAAGTGAAAAATGTATCTTTTTAATTCAAGTGGGTTCCCTTTTCCACAGCCAGTTTTTCTGGAAATAGCAGGAATGAGCAAATTATACCAAATGGCTGTTGTTTCCTCCAATGCTTGAATAGTAAGTTCAAATGTCTAGGCTAATGATAATTAGTATTATTATAGCCTAGAAATTTGATGTGATTTGGAAGAAAAAACCCCCCAAAAAAACTGAAACCACCTCCCCTGCAATAATATCGTATATCACGATATTTTGGCAGGACAGTATCGCGATATCAAGACAATAGCTACGTATGTTTCCATTCAACTGGCAGGCACATTTTTTTTGTGAACTTTTGAAATTTCGCTAAAAAACACAAAATGCAAATCAAGTTTGTGCTTCTATCATCTGGGATGAAGAGAATAAATCAGCTTCCTCCTGCCTGATGAAAACAGACTATATGCAGGGTGGGAGGGGTCTCTAATGATGAAGAGCTCTGCTGTGACAACAGCTGGTGTAAACATCCTCAATGGACTGAAGACATGAGCCTATGAGGATTTGAGCAGTCTTACCAAATCTTTCATCGAAAAAACATCCAGCAGAAAAAGAGTCTTTCAAGACGTCATTCATATTGGGCAAGTCGGGATTGTTCTTTAGCGTCAGCAAATATTTCACGATCCATATTTCATGCTTTCGACAGAGAAACACACTTGGCAATCTTCTATTTCACTAACTAATGGCTGAACAACACCTCATTATACATGGGAGAAACAACACGGATGACATTTCTGGGACGTCGCGGTGGGCATATTTTTACAGACTTTCTGAACGTCCAAAGCCACTTCTGAAGTGTTGCGCAATGAGACCGAACCATTTGTCATGCTGATAAATGCCGAGCCCGCGTCGTTATTTTGGCAAATGTGTTTCCATCGCCGTTTGTCACATCATTTCTTTATCAACAAAGACCCTACCGGCCTCGAGCGGCGACGAGAGCCTTTTAGCGAATCGTGTCGTTTCCCAGTCAGCCTCTTCTCATTCAATACATCGTAGCTCACATAAAAGTGCTGGAGATTCGATAAAGATTCACCAAGGACAACGTTTAAAAATATCATTTGCCTTAGAACTTGAACGCCTCTACCCCTCTTCCTTTCTAATGAGCTGAATTCTGGTATCTTGAAGAACTGGGATCCTTCTTATCTTGGTATTCCTCCGTGGTGAAAAACTCCTACTCCTGTCTTCTTTGTGTCCCGGCCATGAAACAGGCTTTATCAAAAACGCTATTGAGTAATGAACGGTGGATTCATCGTACGTTCTTAGGCAAGTTCCACAGAAGTATACTTCATCGTCAGTAATCGAAGTGCTATGATGCCGCCCATCCAGGTGTCTTATGTTGAGTCCCTTACTCCGATGACACTACAGTAAAAATGATGTAATACAACACAAAGCAATCGCCGTATGAAAAACAAAGAGCGGCATCAGGCCTGGTGGGAGTCCTCGGGGCCAGGCTGTGCACCGTGCGGTTCAAAGCCATGCGCGGTGTGTGTGTGGGGGGGGGGACGCGGGTAATTGAAATGCTACGGCCGAGGCTTCGCTTTGAGGTGTCAGTGTGTGTTACGGCCGCGCTCCCGGCTTCTAATCTAAGGTGAGTTAGCACTGATGTCTGCTGTGCCATGGCTGTATTTGAGATGGCAGCGCCCTAAGCTCCTGATCAGCTCCCATTAGGGCCCCGCCGCTCCCCCTGCAGGGCCCAGGCTCCGTCCGCGGACAGCCGGCTGCCAGCTCGGCTCAGCGTCCATCACCGTCGCAAGTACATACAGAACATCGGCTAAACACCGGGGGCTGGAATCCACTGCGCCAGAGGTTCTCAAACTTTCCTCAAGGATCACAAAATGTATCTATGTTTCTGCCTATTTAATCTCTAAATAATAGGGATGGGACGATGTGTCGAAATTCAATATATCGCGATACGAAAATGTGGGGCAGAAAACTGAATCGCGATATTAGCTCCATTTTATTCTGCTATAGTAATCACAAATGAGACAGCTTGCTCATCACAGTTTCACAAGCTCTCAATCCAAATTCTATTATTTGCACTTTGTAGTGACATTTTTAAATTGCTGTTTACGTTCTAGCGAGCCAGTGCCATCGCTAGAAAGATTTGCTAGAATTCAGACTTTGTTGTCATTGAACTTTCATTTATTACACCTCGTGGATCCCGGAGACCTGGGCAGCCGCGACAGCCTTTCAACAGATGTAGAGCCCATCAATCATCACAGGTACCGGCGCCACGCGACAATTTCACCACGCAGGGTCGCAAAGACGTCAAGAGTTGGGCTTTCACAGTGTAAAATCACACCGCAACGGCAACAAATGACACCAGCCGCTCTGTGGTGATGAGTAGCACATAAACGGCTTCTGTTTCACGGCGTTACCGCCGACGCCACCTCCACTCGCTCGTACTCATTTACTTTCTCAAATTGCGGCGGGGTGGCTAATTGTTGAGTTCATTCAGTGGCCCTTGATAGTCATAATGTTTGGCCCTCGCGGTGACAGGCTTTTAACGCCGGATGGGCGAGAGAGAGAGAGTGGGAGGACGAGCTACTCACACCCACTCTCCTCCACGCCTCCGTCCCTATCTACCTCTATCTCTCACTATCCCGCTCTGTTTTGCCTTTATGCGAGAGGCGACACATTTGTGTAGGCTTTAAAGTGAGACACAATCTTAAGTGTGTTGGAAAGCAAGGAGGGTTGCATTCGCGTGTGTCGATGTGTTGTCCTTTCCTTGTATACAAAGATGAAAGCAAGCCAGCATATGATACCAGTCCTTTGTTCTAGCGTGTGAGGGGGGGGGGGGGGGGGGACGTGGCGGGTGGCGCAGCGGAACGGTTCACACTCCAGTCAGCTGTTTTAATGCTGATGATGAAGCAATTAAACAGGAAAACGGACTTGCTATGCATTACCACGATAACATGGCAGACCGCTCCCTTAGGCTACGAGACTGCAGATGAGCCAGAATACCGAGAATAATCTGGCTGGGTGCAGGAGTACTTGGAGTTTTCTCTAAATCTGTCCCGGAATGAGACAGCGTTGTTTCTATTTAAGGCGGCCTTTTTTTTTTTGTCGTGGCGTGCGTGTGTCATATCACTATGTAACGCCTATTTCCATCCGCCTTTTGTGTTTCGGCTCATTGTAGTTGATCGGTCTGCTGGGGTGTCGCTTTGGCTACCGTGACAGATTGTCACAGATCTGACACAATGAAAGGACCGGCGGTGGACGGCGCCTTGTAAAAATAGCGCCGAATGAAAGCAAACAGAGACGTTAATGAGCCTGCTCTCGTGTCGCCGCGGCGTCCCTGGAGGCTGCTGGCGCCGGCGGCATCGGCGCCGAGAGTGCGTCTTGTCAAACAAGATGACATGAAAACCCGCACATCAAAAGACCACACAGTGGGGAGAGTTGAAAGAGAGAGAGCCTTCGAGATGTCCTCGCGAGCGAAGTGACGAGCGTCTGTACTGTCTGTCTCTACCTTGGCGTCTCGTTACCCCGGAGTACCTCTCCGCAAACTGAACACTCCTCTCTCAAGTACCGTGCGTCCTCACTCGTCCCTTTGATATGGCGCAGCGTGCCGATGTGCAACCGCCGTCCGATCCATAAATTAGCCCTCCGTGTGTTTTAGTTCTTAACGGCCCTCAGCGTTTCACAGTGGGGTTTTTTTTTTTTTTTTTTTGCAACACGAGCCGTGCAATGCGCCAACGGGACCACAAGGTGTCTCTTAGCCTCCACAGTAGAGTTCCTTTCTCTCCTCTGGAATGAGCAGAGACGAGCTTGTACTTTTCATATGAGGAGTTGGAGATTAAAAAAAAAAGAAAGGGGGGGGAGAGGAGAGGAGGTGAAGGGAGACTAGGGAGGAGACGGAGGGAGGGGAGGGGGGAAAGGAGAGGAAGGTGGAGGCGAGGATCCACCGGCGGAGCAAATGAAAGTCAGGAGGGCTTTAAATACAGTCCTCTCCCCGGGGAGAGCCATGGTTCGGAGGCATCCTGCACACCGGCCGGGGCGATATGATGAGCTTACAATGTCGACCGTTACAATTTTGTTACCATATTACCTTCAGCAAGGAGATGATGGCCGTCTTGATGCGGTACCTCCGATCCATGTGTCATTTCCATTCAGATTTTTTTTGCTATAGTTATTTACAATCAGTGCTTTCACCCAACTTTTTGGTTTCAAGTGTAACTTACTACTACAGGGTGCCAGGGTTTCAGAAAGCAAAAATGTAAGTCCTTTCAAAGACCTTTATAATGCTACTTAGAATTCAATTTAAGACCAATTTAACACCAACAACAAAGAAGCAAAAATATGTCAACATTTTTGCCATTTCCAAATGAAAATATCTAAAGGAAAGCACTAAAACTATAAAAGTATAAGAAAATGGACACTCTAATGAATATAGAATTACATTACATTTTTACAATTTGCATGCTCCAGCACTAGAGGCCATGATCTATCACTTTTCAGACTCTAAATGAATAGTTTAGTCATATGATTATGTTTATTAAAGCAGGTGCGACAAAGCAATGATGTGGAATAATGTATTGCCCCTGTCCTGTATTAATCTAAGAGTTGACAATGCATGTGGGCCAAACTTACTGTGAACTGTAAGTACATGTAATGTAATACAACATAAGAAAATGAAACCAACACTACAAATATTTTGGTGAAACTACAACGGTTCATGGAATTTGTCGTCTTTTGTTTGCCTTACTTTCCAGCTCTGCTTCGATTAAATATCACCAAGTGTAAGAAAAGAATTTGTCACCATATTTGCATCTAATTGAATATTGATCAAAAAAATTAACCTCATTACATGGGGAGAAAATGAACTGTATCAAAGGCATTTTAATAAGCATCTCACTCAAGTGCATCGTTGAGAACAGCCAGTGACTGACCTATGCTGCTTTCAAGTGCCGTCGGGGAATATCATAATTACACGTTTAACAAAACATGAATGACTCCGCAAAGTGGCTAATAAAACTGGGAAAGTGGGGTTTTCTATGATAGCGAAACTGCCGAGATGTGACGTTATGGAGCGGAAAGCATGGAACAACTGCTGGTTCTGACATGTAAATAGTCTTTGACTTATAGTAGTTATTAGGGATGGGACGATATATCGAACTTCAATATATCGCGATACAAAAATGTGACGATACGTATCGTGGGGCAGAGAAATGAATCGCGATATTAGCTCCATTTTATTCTGCTGTAGTAATCACAAATGAGACGGCTTGACCATCACAATTTCACAAGCTCTCCATCCAAATTATATCATTGTCACTTTGTAATGACATTTTGAAATTGTTGTTTAGCAGCCAATGCCATCGCTAGAAAGATTTGTGTCTCAGAAATGAACAGACTTTGTCATTGAACTTTTATTTTTAACAGTGTATCATGGTTTTATCGAATCGTGAAGCCCATATCGCGCATTGATACATGGATTAAAACCAATTACATGATGCGTGAACACATCTGAATATATTTTGGTATTTTGTCCATATCTTCCCACCCTTACTGTGGCTGGCTAGTCAACAGTGAATGGTTTTTTTGTTTTTTTTTTAGCAGGGAGCCTTCCTCTACCACAGAGTCGGAGTCTAGGTCCGTGTTGAAAGCCTCGCTTAGGACGGACCGAAAAAACAGAGCTGACCTTCCTGCATACCTGCTCGGTAAACACAAATACTTTCCTGTGCGTTCTCGCGGAAAGTGTGTCTGACAGAGGCATTAAGAACCAAAGAACTGAGGGTCACTGCAAAAAGATTGTTCTCCATTGTTTCCTTCTCCTGTGTGCAGAAGGTTTTCTCCTGAATACACGAGGCCCGCACGAGTGCTAATTACCAAACACACTCATGGACAAGTGGGCACACTGTTTCTGTCGCATTATCAAAAGGTAGGAATGTGTTCTAAACTGCCCTATTGGAAACTTTTTTTTTCCCCAAACTTTTTTTCACTCTAAACAGCAGGGTATAGGCACGAGCTCACCAAAAAAAAAAAAACCCACACTATTTAACAATAATTTATTCAAGTGGGTGCATTAAGATATCTAAGCTTGATTGACAGCCTCTCCAACGGCCGAGATAAAGCCAATTAAATAACATTAGGAGAGGGGGGAAAAAATATAGTGGAATCACTTCTGACTTTTAAAGCTGGATAAATAAATGCTAAATTATATGACTGACCTTAGAGGTGCTTCATTTCACTGCATATGCATATTGGAGATTAAAAAAAAAAAAAACACCTATAAATATTAATGCGGGGCAATTTCCAGAGCGCAAATAAGCCGTGCATTATCTCTGTGTGGGCTTAAGAGTGGGATCAGCCCGGTGGCCCCCGCCCCCCACCCCCCCCTCCAGGCCCCCGGACCGACCGACGAGTGAGAAAGACGGACTAATGGAATGGATAATGCTCATCATGTTTGGGACACGAGCGCATGAGCTAGCGGTGATTAAATGTGGGGGGGGGGGGGCGGCGCATATACGGAGAGGAGAGGCCGTGAACGCGCACGGGAACTGGTTTTTTTTTTTTTAAAAGTGCTGCTTTTTGAACACTAACCAGGCCACGACGCACCATTTTTAGTCCCCCGACGTAATCTCTTGTCTCTATTTCCCGTTTTAGAAAAGCATGAAAAGTGATCTGATTTGTATACATATCCCATTTTAAATAGGAGGGAAGATTAGAGGCGCATCAATCTTGGCTCAGCCCCAGGGAACGGAGGAAAAGGTTACTAAATTTATCACTCTGCCTTCTGCTGGAGGAGATTTAAATATGGGAGTTGGGGAGTCTGACTGACCGTCCTCTGAGGGGGGAATGCGGCTCCACCTCTGTGTACTCTCACAGCACAGACACCATTAATTACACACACACACACACACACACACACACACACACACACACACACACACATCCTTTGCTCCTCTCACACACGCCTGCACACACATGCAGCACGGTCGTAAAGCCGTGTATGAACTCGTTTTTTTTTCGGATCAGATTATTTCAATAACTCCTTCCCTGTTGTCTGGGTCTGGTTCTCGCGGGGGGGGGGGTTTTCCTTGGGAGGCGTCCTGGATCAGACGCTGGAAGCTCGGGGACCGGAAGGTTGCCGGTTTGAATCCCGGGGACCGTGAGGCGAGGTAGCGCTAGAGACTCCCCCCCCCCCCCCCCGGAATACATAAACAATCCATCATCGCCATGTATTGAGGGGCGAGTTCGCTTTTTGAGGAGGATTTGTGTGAAGACTATTATTGGTTCATACCCCAAAAGACATGGTTTGTATGTATGTATTATATTTTGGGGCTGCCCTCATCTGTTAACTTTGCTTCTGCTTGTCTTGGCTGTGACTCACTTTGTAGACTCTGCTCTGTCTTGGAAATGTGCTGCACAAATAAGGTTATTGTTATTATCCCTGCCGTTCCACTACGCTGGCTTGATGGTGTAATCCCCACGCCTTAGTTCGTATCCCAGCCCCAACCTAATGGCTATGTCTTTTTTTTTTTTTTTTTTTTTACCGCTGTGCTCTTCTTTGCTTCTGTTATCATACTTTGGGTGTTTGTGATTGTGACACTTTGTGAAAGTGCGACGAGAAGAGATGGGGGGGGAGACGGAGTGTGACGAAGTCCAAACACAAACCCACAATTAACTGTACATGTTTGCACACTTTCAAATCAGTTTAGATCGTCATATTTAAAGTATTCAATTGATAATCCGCGACATTTTTCATTACGACTCGCTATCACTGATTGATATAACAGAAGAGATTAAACTTGAATGATCCGAGTGGGGAAATTGGGTCGTTGCAGCAAAGAAAAATAGCATTCAAAGGTAACACTTTACAATAAGGGTATATTAATTAAGGGTTAGTTAATGCTTAATAAGCGTTAACTAACCCTTAATTAACAGTTAACTAATGTTTCTGGTAATCATTTACTGTGCTGGCAGCCTCCCTGTGTGTTACATGGACTAACAAATTTCATCTGTGTTTCATTTGGCATGAGGTTGGCTAGATGATGACAGAATTTTCATTTTTGGGTGAACTATTCCTTTAACATGAACACTATTAGTAAATTACACATTAGTTAACTGTTAATTAAGGGTTAGTTAATGCTTACTAAGCATTAACTAATTATGAAGCATTAACTAAACCTTATTAAGCATTAACTAACCCTTAACTTAGTGTACCCTTATTGTAAAGTGTTACACATTAAAACAAGTGGCACTTAACCATGTTGATTAGTCCATTAATTAATCTAATTATTGTATTAATTAGCAAATATTTCTATGACAACAAAGTCTCTTAACATAACTCGTTTGGAATTAGAACTCCATCTCTTAAAGCATTAAATGATAATTCCGGTTATTTCAACCTGGGCCTTATTTTCGTAGATTTTGCCATCATGATGATTAATTGTGTTCAAAATTCCATCACTTACTTCACTGTAGTGCTTGATGTGCATACTGGGCCAATGTCATTTTTTCCAATTTTGAAAGGTGAACCCAAATAACATGTCAACACAACAACACCCACGCTGCAATGAGACCTACCTACTCCAATTTCTGCGTATTAATTGCCTGAAATGTGTGTATCTTGTGGTATTATATGTTATTTTAGCTAGACCACTCTAGAACCCTGATGCTGCATTCAATGCATATCAGATGTTCTGTAAATATGATTTGCCGACTGGGAAAAAAACATCCATGTCAACCTCCTAGTGGTAATTACAAGTAGGATGTTGTAATTATTTTTTGCAGGCTCTGTTCCCTCCCACCTAGCGTCATGAATTTAGGAAGTGTGTCCTGCATACCGTGTGCCATGCAGTGGTGGGACATAAAAACAGAACTAAGAATGCAGCAAATGGGGTTATACTGTATAAACATATGCAACCTTAATTTCAAACACTTGCTATCCATAGCTGACTATTAAACCTACACCACAGCACAGTACAGTATTGACTGGTGATACTTTTATCTTCAGTCTCAAAAGACAGCTGGTGAGGCTTCTCCCTCTTGCATTACAAGTGGAATGACACAGCCTAAATTTCCCTTTTTGTTTTGCAATTGTCAGTGATTGGTTCCAGCAGCATATTATAGGCCTCGCTGTCGGTTTTGTGGCAATATATGTCCTGACCTCCTGATCTGCTACTTGTTGTGGCGGCTGGCTGAATCGTATAACTTCTACCACGTTCCAGACAGCAGGAGTCGACAAACTTGTCCATAATAACCACAGTAATTAAAGGTGGGCGGAGCTTGGGATCAGTCAAGCGTGCCATACCTGTACCACAGCAGATAAAGGAGTGTGTATGTGTCTATATGAGTGCATGTGTCTACTCAGCGTATCTGCAGCTTTCACAGAGTCAAGTTTAACACTTTTTAAGACCTTTTTTAATGCTATCTGGAATTGGATTCAAGACCAATTTAAAACAAAATAGAGTTACACAAATCTGATTTAACTAAGCTAATGAAATTTATGAAAGTATAAATAGGCAGTATAGGAAAAAGGACACCAGGAAATGAAATGTTCAGGTACATGGAGTCCAACATGTTTTGCATATCGTATTAACCCTGTATGGTATTAATCTAAGAGATGATCACGTGGATCAAAGTTACTATGAAAAGTTGAAGTAATGTAATAAGGAAAATAAAACACGACTGCCTGCCCCGTTCACATAGTTTGGTAAAACTACACAATCCATGGCATTTGTCCTATTTTAGCTGCCTTACTTTTCAAATCTGCCTTGACTAGATATCACTGAACGGAAAGAATCACAACTAGAGAATAATTCTTCTTCTACGGCCTTGAATTTAGATCATCGGACTTCTTTTCAGGCTTCGTGAGGAATGCGTCTATGCTCTGGTACTGTACCTGCTTCTCACACTGGCCGTAGTCTGGGCCCTGGTCGGGCTGGAAAAAGGAGGTCTCCCCGCGGTTCTTCGCCAACTCGATCAGCCCCATGGCCGTCCTCACCGTGGCGTTGCGGGCGTGGACGAACACCATCACCTGAGACACACACGGAGAGGGGGGGTGGGGGGTGGGGAGAGTTCAGAACGTAAGGTCGACACAGGAACACGCCGTTCTTCTCTTCCTTTCAGCGGGAAGTGCAGAAGAGCGTCTGACAGCGAAATAGAGGCTTACTGCAGATGTGTAGCACAGGGAAACGGTGCGATATTGCGTTTGACTGTATTAATTATCAGATAACGCACAAGGACGTTTTCAAAATTTCACGTTTCTAACAATGGGGACCACCAGGGGGTCCTTGACCGGGTTCCAGGGGGTCCCTAGCAAACTGATGAATTGTTACTTCACCATTATGAATGTAGAAGAATAACTATTTTGATCATAGTTTCACTGTTATCTCTCTACCTACCCCCCCAGAATTGTATTCTTTTCAGGGTGGAAAAGCGTCCGAAACGGCATTTAGACCAGTGGTTCTCAACGTGGGGTCCGGGGACCACCGGGGGTCCTTGAAGGGGGTTCCAGGGGGTCCCCAGCAAATTGATGAATTGTTAAACTTCAGCATTATTTCATTTACAAGAAGAAGTTAACAGTTAGAGAATGTAGAAGAATGACTGTTTTGATCATAGTTTCTCTGTTATCTCTCTACCTACAATACAGATAGTCATGGAATTCTGGACAAAATCATATCTAGCAATAAAAATATTCTCAGATTTGAGTCAGGGAGACAAAATCTCATCAAATGGGGGTCCGTGGCCCTAATGGGGACTAAATTAGAGGTTGGACTAAATTAGGGGTCCTTGATATGAAAAAGGTTGAGGATCCCTGTGTTCTAGGTATCTCTCTCATTCTCCGCTGTACAACTGTAGTCCACCTTCCGCTAAAACCCCAAAAGCTTCACTCACAAAGATTAGAGGTCAGGTTTATCGGCCTAACACTCATACTATCAGTACATCAAAAACGCCAAAGTGCAACTTCTGTTTTGTGAAATGACAGCGAGGTCGTAATGCTCGCTGTACAGACGGGCCTCCAGTGTAAAGCAATCGATACCAACAAAAAAAAACCAAAAAAAAAACAATCAATAACAGAAATACAACTTGAGACTTGAGATGGAGGGAGGAAAAAAGGGCTGTCGCTTCTTTCACCCATCTCTCCTCCTCCCATTTAACAGCAAAAAAAAAAATCGGAAAGAGGAAAAGGTGGGAAGAGGGAAACGGAGAGGCGAGAAGATTACAAAAACTGATCCCACGTCTGCAGCAGCATAAAAGCGGGTATGGACGCTGGCAGTAGTGGATATGTGTGTATACACCTGGAATAGGATTTATTTAAATATCTAAATAAGCAGGGGGATAGATTCTATGTGCTCTGTATCTGCGACTTAAAGCTGCACTGGGCAAGATTTTTGATCTAAAAACTTCAAAAAAAAAAGCCACCCCCCTGTGTGGAAGGGAATTTACAATTGACTGCCGTTTTCATTCATTTCCTCTATGTCCTTGATCCGTTTCAGGGTGCATATCCCAGCATGCATTGGGCGGAAGGCAGGGAGACACCTTAGACAGGTCTCCAGTCCATCACAGGGCTAACACAGACGCCCAGACACTCACATTCATACCTATGGGCGATTTAGGAGTGTCTGAGTCTCTGATTTGGCTTCTTGTTGGGCGGGGGGGGGGTTTGGGGAGTGGAGGCAGTGGTTTGTGGCGTTGTCGGTGTCTTGGCTGTGCCTTGTTTGATTGGTTGGTGCTGCCTTGGCGGGTGGAGTCATTGGTTCCTTTCGGGGGGTATGGAGTTTTCTCAGAGGCTCCAAACTTTTAAGCTTTTGAACTTTTGAATGGCGGCGGATCTCCTTTTTATCGTTTATTTTGTAATTGTGTTTCTTCTTCACGTTCACTTTTATCTGTTTACGTCTGTGTTCAGTTGCATGTCTGTTCGTTTTCTAGTTGTATCCATTTATCCGCTGTATTACCTTTTATTTCTTTTTTTTGGTTATTTTTTATTACCTCCGCCGAGGAGGTTATGTTTTTCGGTGCCGTTTGTTTGTTTGTCTGTCAGCAGGATTACGGAAAAAATACTGGCCCGATTTTCATGAAACTTGGTGGAAGGGTGTAACATGGGCCAAGGAAGAACCCATTCAATTTTGGAGTGGATCCGGATCTGACTCAACAGGAAGTCTGCGCTCTCCAAGTGCCCTTCTAGTTATAGTTATAGTCTTTGGACGGTGGGCGGAAACCAAATCATACTGACACTAATACAGTAATACACAACACTAATATATTAACAATGGCAGCTTTAATCCCGAATTTGCCGGATACCTGGATACTGTAACTTCATAAAAAAATACCGATAATACAGTTTCTCCTGACAAATGAAGTCATCAGACTTTGTGGTGAAGCCTTATCACTGAACAATGCCTTCAATTTAGTAGAGGTAATCTAGCTCTTTTATTTCTTTCTTTGGGGGCACCAGAAAAAAAAAAGAGAAAAAAAAATTGAAAACCACAAGGGGTGTAACCAGATTCTAAGCTCATTCTGTGTTTTTTATATATACCCACAGGGCACATTGACACAAAATTTGAAATGAAGAAAAGATAACTAAGTTCAGACCACACTGCTGAATAGGGGGGGCACTGAATAGGAAAAAGCCCATTCGAAGGCTACGGAAACGTCTGGCATGAAAACGTGTGAAATTATCAGACACGCCAGATATTTGATGCTGTTTTCCAGTCGTTTCCAGACTTTTTCGGGGGATGCCGGCCATACATCGCCCCCCCTCCCCCGGAACCTAGCTGTGTGTACCTCGCACACACACACACACACACACACACCGGGGGCCCCGGAGAGACCGCTGCAGCAAATGTTATTTATTGAAGGTGTTTTTATCAGCACCGCTGAGCTGTGTGGAAGCGTTGTCGGCAGTAACCGGGCGGCTTCTGAGCTTATTAAACTCTTTCTGCCCGGCCTGCGTCCCGGCAGGAGGGCTGAGGGGGGTGGGGGGGGGGTGGGGGGATTGGGGGTGGTGGGTTGGGTGAGGGGGCGTCATAAAGAAAATTTCATCTATCAGATCCTCCCAGATGAAATTAATATATGTCACAGTCGCTTCTTGACAATTTAATATCGAGCGAAGGAGACGACCCCCCCCCCCCCCCCCAACCTCCCCATCGGCCTCGACCCGAAGCGGACAGCCGGACCGCCCCCATCGAGGCGAGAAAGTCTCCCGTTTGCAAGTTTGCAGCGGCTACAGCGGGAAAGTGTGTGTGTGAGAGAAAGAGAACGCGCGAGAAAGAAAAACAGAAAGAGAGAGAGAGAAAGGGAGTGGAGTGCGTGTGTGTGTGTGTGTGTGCGTGCTCGCGCTAAAGTGATGCGGACAGAATAACAACCACGCTCAATGGGGAGCTCAACTCCTGTAGCAGATGGGAGCTAAACGGCGAAGGCTGAATTCACAACTCTTACGTTCCCAATAGGCCTTCTGAGGCTGGTAGAGTGGAAGAAGAGTGAGTGGTGGTGGGGAAGGGTGTGTGTGTATGGGAGGGAGGGGGGGGGGGGGGGGGGGGTTCGGGAGAGATAAGGACTTCGGAGAGCTCCGATAGAAAGCGTTCATTCCGAAAGGTTCACGAAAAATATTTTTACTGCATGAGTTGCGATTCATGTAAAAGTTAAAGCGAAATATTTCCAAGGGAGTTTTTTTTATTGGAGATCCGCCTCGTCAAGTCGTTCCACTCCAAACGACTTATAGTGACAGTTTCAATAAACAATACAATCATAAAGAAGTATGGGTGGTGGGGTTTTTTTTTTTTGGGGGGGGGGGGAGAGAGAAAAAAATAAATAAATCATGCTGAACGGAATCTTTTAAAAACCAGAGTTATTTGCTGTTCGGGTCAGGACTCGCTCACAAGGGAAATTCACATCGCCTTTCCTCGCGAAAGGCAAGGTCAGAATACCGGACGGATGCTGGAAATGTTTCACTGCGAAGATTGAATGAGGCAGATAAACTCAATGTGGGGAGGGGGGTGGGGGGTAGGGAGTGTTTAGTGTGTATGGTATGGTGGTAGTCAATGCGGGCGCGTCCTCTGATTTATAAGATTCAGAGATTGAGTTTGGGGGAGTAGAGGGGGGAGGCCACGGGGCAAAAAAAATTACCTCAATAAGTAGGACCGGTCTGGACTAGTCTGGCTCAAGCTTCTGCAGTTGAAGCCCTGGGTCGGGGGGGGGGTCACAGAGGTCAGACAGGGTCAGTGAGGCAGAGCCGCACTGTCTGGGTTTTAGTCGAGGTGGAAACTCGCATGCTGATGAATTATACAGTCGCTTTATGAAACTACGAGACGGAGGGCAGGGTTAGACCGATGGACTGACTTGTCGATATCTGATCAGGTCCACCTCTGATACGACGGATATGATGCAGTTTGTCTGATCGCGTATTTATTGTGGAATTGATGAATACAACACCGGTTGTCTGTGGGAAGTACTTAACCTGATGTGATGATTATTATCCTGGGTTTTCAATGGAGTTTTATTGTCCCATGGCGCATGGCTGCCTGTCTCTGCTCTAAACGCTGTTTCAGACGCTAAGAAATTTGTTTGGCATGAAAATTTAAAGCTACTGAATATCGACATTGACCGCTTCAATCCAAAAACATTGCTATCGGCCTTTAAAGGTCCCATATTCTCCACTTTCCAGTGTTTAATTTTCTGTCTTGAGGTCCATTCAAAGCTGTGTGTGTGGTGTCATGCACCAAAAAACACTCTCAATCCATTTTTCCACAGTCATTTTCCAGCATCTCTCTGAGCCTTACCAAGAACAGGCTGTTTCTGTCGCCGTGTCTTTAAAGGTCATTAACATTAACGACCCCTCTGTTCTGATTGGCTAACCGTTTCGAGAGTGAAACGTGAGACGCCGCGGCCAGGCAGCTACAGGTAGGGAAAACTCTCCGGTAATAAACAATGACAACCGCTCAACTGCTTTGAAAAAAACACTTTGTTAGTCTATTATTTCTTACAAAAATGATAATGAGCGAACCTTTGTGACTAATATGGATTGTGTGGATTTAGTTGCTGACCGTGCGTTTTGATACTTTCACCATGTTTAGATAGACCATCCAACTCCTTTATCATCACAGAGGCAAGGGGAGTCCTGTTTTACACCATATGGGACCTTTAAGAACCCATATTGGTTTGGTTGAACACCAACACACAGACACACCTTCTTTTTTACATGCACACACACACACACACATACTCACACACACAAAATGGGTGCATAATTGCACAGAACCCCAATATGCAGGAGAACAGGGCCTTACCTGATGACCGGCTCGAACCTGCTCCAGAACTTTGTCATAGCAAACCTCCTCCATGTCATGAAGCTGCTGAATCTGAACAGGAGAGAAAACCACAATGACAACATGTTTCTTTTTTTTCTTGTTAAATCAGGGTTGTTAAATCTGCAATGGATCAATGAACCTTTGACACGCCCAGAGGAACCCAGAGGAACCACAATCGAGACCTTAGTCCGTTTACGGCAGCGAACCTTGTTGGTGCTTTTGATGCCGACGAAGGTCTGCCCGAGCGGCACCGGCCTGAAGCGGCTGTCGAAGAAGAAGAGGCCGATGTAGGGGTTGACGTGGAGGAAGGAGGCCACGTCCAGGTAGTTGGGCAGCGTGGCCGACAGCCCCAGGATCCGGATCATGCTCTGGGTGGACTCCACCTAGCGCAAAACACAGCTCGGTTCATCCATGGAACTAGCTGCCGACACAACCGCCGGCAGGGAGGAAAGCGGCAATAAAGGCAATCTCTTTTTTTTTCCCGGGCAGAGAAAGAATTGATTTGGATGATGAAAATGGATTAATTCCTGAAACGACCTTTTACCGTCAGGCTTTTATGCGCTTTGATGTGCAGGTCAAGTATACAGGGTGATGCGTAGGAAAAAAGCTGTGTGTGTCTGCGGTGCCCTTTAGAGTAGAGCAATATGGATTTTTGAAGGTTGTTTATTCTAGTGTCTATTTTTGGATTGATACTGCCAATAGACGCTATTTTGTATCTATATTCAATATATTTAAATTGGACTATTGGCAAGAATTCAAGAATTCAGTGTTTTGAGCAGAGTTTTATTCTCTGCAGGATGAAAATACTTCTGACCCGCCTAGGACCCAGGATATTACTAATAAACAAATGTCTCATTGGATTCTGTTCAGGTTCCCATAGACATGTATGTACATGTAATTAGGGCTTGGCGATAATTCAATATTATCGTTTATCATCTTTCAGTAGTCATATTGTAATGATATGAAGATATTTTAATATCGTGACACACATTTCTGCTGTCTAAATTGATGATGACAAGCAAATTTTACTTAAAAACTCTCATAAAATGAGGTATGGTAGGAATATTATTGTAATATTTCTGTTTTGTTTGACATCACACCTAACATTACCATTCAGTTCAATGAGATGAACATTAATTTGATTATTTAACATGATTTTGCATACATGAACCATATCATGATATATACTGATATCGAGAAAAATCCTGATTATCATGATACTGATTTCAACCATATCGCCCAGCCCTACATGTAATTATATTATATGCATGTATACATATATATATGTATTTGTGTGTGTGTGTGTGTGTGTGTGTGTGTGTGTGGGCAAGTTGGATACGTTGTGCATCCATGTGGGTGAGGAGAGAGAAAAGTAAAGTCAGGGACTGGAGGAGAAGGAAGTTTGCCCTATCTGTGAGCCTCCTGCTGGATGTGACAGAGAAGATTGGTAAGGCCTTTAATGTGATGCAGTACCTGTCAAACCAGCCCATCAAGATAAGACCCCACCAATCCCTGCTGGCGGATAGGGCCCGGCGCTAAACATTCACACCGGCACTGTTAAACCTCCATGCTGCGGATGCACATCGTGTTCGCCTACAGAGAGCCGAGCGGCCCGGCGTGTTGGAAGGCAGCGTTTTCATCTTTCACATATTGCCTTTATGCGTCTATGGGTTTAGCTGCTTTTCCGTTCCAATCACATTGTTTGTTTAAAGCAGTGGTTCTCAACCTTTTTCATATAAGGACGCCTAATTTACTCCACATTTGATAAGATTTTGTCTCTCAAACCCAAATCTGGGAATATTTTTATTATTAGATATGATTTTGTCCAGAATTCCATGACTATCTGTATTGTAGGTAGAGAGATAACAGAGAAACTATGATCAAAACAGTCATTCGTCTACATTCTCTAATTGTGTTAACTTCTTATAAATGAAATAATGCTGAAGTTTAACAATTCATCAGTTTGCTGGGGACCTCCTGGAACTCCCCTCAAGGACCCCTGGTGGTCCCCGGACCCCACGTTGAGAACCACTGGTTTAAAGGATCATCAAGCAGTCTATGACCGAGGGATTGTAGCGACATCGAAGGGTTTGCGGCACGGCTGACATGAATCATAAAGTCATATTTTCACAATAGAGCGAAGGAAGCTCATTAATTAGAGCAGCGATCCAACAGAAACACCCGCTAAAGAGGTAATATATCACCATGCAAAATAATAAAAAAAATAAAAAAATAAGTAATCTTAATCGGTAGTGTCTTGAAACTCCAATAGGGGAGTTTTCGTTCCAAAACCAGAACGTTTTGAAAGCCAGAAATCTCAGCCAAGTAGAGTCATTGGTATTGATCAACAACACTATCAATACATATTATGGCCATTTTGTGTTATGGGGCAGTAAAAATCTTGAAATCAACTTTAATTATGAAAACAATGCCTAATATAAGCTTAGGTAGGGCACACCTGCTCCTTAGATATCAAAGCAAGTGTCAAAAACCCTATGACAGAATACCATTAAAAGGCTTTCATAATGCAGGTTACTGGGAGTTTATCTTGAATGTTATGCATAATTGGTATTAGTCAACCCGGCCAAGAAAGCGTAGTCTCAACCAAAGCCCTACCAAGCAAAACATCAAAGTGATAACCGGTTCAGTTCTAGAACATTTGCATAAAAAGGGGGACAAATATCATTTAGTTTACAGGGATTTCCATATTCATGTGTCTGAAGACGTGAACTTAAGCACCTCGCGCATCGGAAGCATCCGCCATAATTCCTTCAGCACAATCAATTATAGCAGTCTGTCAGGTGTGGCAGTAATTGGACAGAGAGAGATGAAGGAGGCGGTGGAGCAGAGGGAGGGGGGGGGGGGGGGGGGGGAGGCTCTGGTGGGCACGCTGTTGGCATCCGACAAGGAGGAGCCAGGGAGGATAGTTACAGTAATAATACACAACATTTTCATATAAATAAATGTCCATTTTGCTTCTCTCTGTCACCGAGTGCTATAACACAAAACAGTGATTCAACCTATATCCAGTTGATGAAAGCTTTTGCATTTGCTGTTCTGAACACCTGGTGTCTGGTAGGTCTTCCCTGGGAAAAACCCTCTGGCACACAGGAAGTGAAGCATTTTACATTTCCTCTTTGTTCGGGATAAGTAGAAGAAGAACCGGGTAGTTATCATGAGCAATGATAGCCACCATGGCTGAACCCCACCAGTTTAAAGTAATAATCCGCAACATTTCTACTCTTTATTACCGATTGGTACTACACAGTAATTCAACCTATAGCCAGGTCATGAAAGCCTTTACATTTGCTGTTCTAGATCTTTCCTGGGAAAGATCCTCTGGCACATAGGATGGAGTGATGTGTTGTTTACGTTTCCAGTTTGTTTGGAATACACAGAAGAAGAACTGGGTAGTTAGCATGAGCAGCGATAGCCACAACGGCTGAACAGACAAAAGAAAAGAGAAACTCAAACTGCATCGACAGGAAATCCAAGGAGGAAGACGTCACAGTAGTGGACACACTGTTTGATTGACAGGTGATCTGTGGGAAGAGCGGTGCAGAAACACCACAGCAATGAGCGCTGAGCAACAAAGATGAAAGACTAAACACACAAAAAATCGGAAACTCGAGGATTACTGCTTTAAAAATAAACTCGCAAAATTGCATAAACAAAGCAAAGCATGAATCATCATCCATTTAGAGATGTATTAGTGGTGGTTTCTATACAGACCATGACTCTTTTCTTCACTGGTATGCTAAATCTAAATCTATGACGTTCACTGACGTTCTCGAAGCTAGTCTCCCTCAGTTGTCCCAAATAAATTGACCAGTCTGTCGTGGGATGCTTATGGAGAGCTTACACAAAATGTGTAGACTGTAATGGATGGGATTTAAAACATAGAGAAGTATAATACTTGAGTCAAAACACATTTAGGTCAAAGTAAAAATAAGTGATTTTAACAAAATACACCAAAAAGTATTCTGTACAAGTGCACAGAAACCTATTTGTTAATTAGCAGTTAATCTGAATGTGATCTCAGCTTTCTGGCTCTCTAGTTGATCAGCTGCCTTCATCACTTCTATGGAGAATACATTAGCAAACATAGTTTATAGCATATTACATACATACATAGAAGTACAGCTGATAACGTGACTTATTATAAAATACTAGAGTATGTGTTGTCTTACCATTTATCTGTATGTATCATTATATGGCACCAGTAAATGTAAACTAACCCAAAAGTACATTCCCATGTCATATATGGCATCATCTAAATTAATGTATATATAAAAAGAAGACTGTATGAATATTTGTTACAAAAGGTCTGAATATTCATAGCTAAAGTTGAATTTTCACAATAATTCAACTTTTACTTCCTGCCTCTTTCAGACAAGTGTTTGTAGTAAAAACATATTACTTAAACAATAATTGGACAACCTGAAGACAACCACCATGGTCAATAGTAGGCTTAGGAGATATCTAAAATTTTATATTGCGATACTGTCCGCCAAAATATCGTGAGATACGATATTATCGCCAGGTTTTTTTTTTGTTTTTTTTTTGTTTTTTTTTGGGGGGGGGGGGGTTATTTCTTCAAAATTACATGAAATTTCTAGGCTATAATAATACTAATTATTATTATTACAGCCTAGACATTTGATCTTACTATTCATTTTTAATTTCAAGTATGATTATTTTCGTTTTTTTACTGTCATACCACTAGTAGATTATAGGTTTCTAAGTTTAAAAGCTTGTAATCTAAGCAATATAGTGGGATATCCCCGAAATATCGCGATATACGATAATATCGAATACAGGCCCAAGCCTAGTCAATAGGTCTAATTTTGGCATGAAACAAAATGAGGTCTGTAGGCTGCATCCGAATAAAGCCTGCAGTATTATACTCTCTGGTCTTTAACAGGGTGATCTGAGCATCGTATGAGACGGCGGCTGAATGGAGGCATCCGACGGTCTGACTTTCCTCATAAATGGCTGCTGAGTACCCTTTTATGTCTGAGAGACGAAGCCGTAATGATCTTCAGAGGACATTCTTTATCCCACCTGCACCGGAAACATAAAAAGGTGGCGAGTTTGCGGGTTACACCTGCCTTGTAATATCTGCAAAAAAAAATCAAACCGGGGCTTCACGCGGGAGACATTACGTTATAATCTTTGTGGTCAAGGGCGTTGTCAAGTCCCGGAATGAAAGGATGAAAAGCTAAACGTTTGCGTGTTTCATACGGTGTAGAGCGGATCCTTATTCAGTGAGCCGGGCCCTTCGCTACGTTTTGCACATCCTCGCACCTCTGCAGTCTATTTGCTGTCATTACTCACGGGTCCCCGGGATCAAGGCTGCAGTGTGAGGGACAAAAAAACACAAATTTCATTTCCACACCGCAAAAGAAGGATCGTTTACTCGGTTGGAAAAAAACAACTCGGACAGACCCTTGAATGGCATGAAATAAATTAAGACTCCGCTGCCGAGCGATGCGGCCCGATGGCCCGAGTGGACCGGGACGGGACGGGGCGTATTTTAGGGTTTACATGAACTGAACTGTCAACAGATCAGCTAAACGCCGGAGTGGAAGGGACACCCGCTGAGTGTTCCCGTCTTTTCCGAGAGACATCGCACACCCACTGGGGTCGGGACTTGTTTTTGTTTCCCCTTCTTAGAGCTAAAGACCTATCCCGCCGGGAGCCGCGGCTTTCCCTTTTCCACCGTCATATTTTATTGATGATGCAACTCATCTTTTTTAGCTCCAGAGGCAACAATCTTGCCTACGGTGTGCCAATCAATAATTCAAAAATTTCTCCGGGACAGGAATCCCTTTCAGAAATATTGGTTTTACACACACACACACACACACACACAGACTCACTTAGTATGCGATTGTGCCTATGTGCGCACATGCAAATTGGAACAGACATGTATGCACATACATATAAATAATGCGGGTGGAGTAGGGAAAGCCTTCTCTGCTGTTGGTGTTGATTTTAGATATCACGCATGAAAACATTCATTTTTCTTGGTTCATAGGTGTATTGTGTATGTGAAAAGTGATAATCCTTTAGATCCTTGGATTTTCTGTTGATGCAGTTTGAGTTTCTGTAGGTGGCGCTCTTTTCATTGTCTGTTCAGCCATGGCGGCTATCCCTGCTCATGCTAACTACCCAGTTCTTCTGTTTATTCCAGACAAACTGCTGACACTGCTGCCGGAAATGTAAAATGTATCACTTGTTTTGTATTTGTATATTTCCTGGGAAAGACCTACCCAACAACAGTAAATCGTGAGCTTAGAATTATAAGGTTCTACCTGCCTTCAGGATAGTTCTGAGATATTGAGCTTCAAAGTTTTCAGCATCCATTGAGTTAAATGGAGATGGGTCCTTTTGTTTTAGAAATTACAGACTCAAAAATCATTATTTTCAACAGGCACTCATAGAATAGGTTCATGCGACTAACTCAGTTTTGACAAAAAGGTCAGATAGAACCTTATAATACCAAGGTCACGAAATGTAGAAGCTTTCATGAACTGGGTATGGAGCTGGGTTTCGTGAACTGGTCAAAGCGGGCATTTAGTTATATGAAAATGTCGCAAACGAATACTTTAAAATTAGCGTTTCCTCTTCTTCTAATCATTTTTCTACTCGGTTTTTCTCTTTCTATCTCCCAAAGCTACCTGTACCTCATGCACTCTTCCCCCTCGTGGCCAACTTAAATTCTCCTTATGCTCATAAATGTTTATTGTCCAATGTCTCAATGTCTGTCAAACAGAGAGACAGACAGACAGTCAGGCAGGCAGGCAGGCAGGCAGGGGCTTCATCAAACTTCTGTCCTGCAGCACAGCCTCTAGAGGTGTTAAGGTGCCCAAAGCGCCCAGTCAGCCCTTCTCCGGTGATATCGGTTAAACCTGCGGATAAATAGGCTGTGAACCGAGTAAACAGCGGTCACGTGTACGGACCGCTTTTCAATTACCTCGCGGTTAACCCCGCCGAGAGGTCCCCGTCGCCGCGGTCGGCACGGCGGCTCCTCCCTGCATCCCCTGCCTCTCCATCTCCATCCTGCTTTTGTCTCTCTGCTTTTTGTTCTTCCATAATGACCCGTTCCCTTTGAAAGTCTTATCCGCCTCATTCTGGGTGTAGTTAAAGTGGTTTATGTATTTAAAGTGGTAATCCGTGGGTTCCTTGTTTTGTTCTTTATTGTTATTTTTTTCATTTTGTCTCCATCTTCGGTGGTAAGTGGTGATTGCTGTGGTGTTTTTTATTTCTTTTTTTGATCTTGTTCCCGTCTTTGTTGCTCAGCTCTCATTGCTGTGGTGTTTCTGCACTGCTCTTCCTAGAGATCACCTGTCAATCAAACAGTGTGTCCAGCACTGTGACGTCGTCTTCCTTGGATTTTCTGTTGATGCAGTTTGAGTTTCTCTTTTCTTTTGTCTGTTCAGCCGTTGTGGCTATCGCTGCTCATGCTAACTACCCAGTTCTTCTTCTGTGCATTCCAAACAAACTGGAAACGTAAACAACACATCACTCCATCCTATGTACCAGAGGATCTTTCCCAGGAAAGATCTAGAACAGCAAATGTAAAGGCTTTCATGAACTGGCTATAGGTTGAATCACTGTGTAATACCAATCGGTAATAAAGAGAGAGTAGAAAAGTTGCGGATTATTACTTTAAACTGGTGGGGTCCAAATATAATTCCCAGACAGTCGTGCCCGTGTCAGTCAGTGGCGGTGTGTGCATGATAAAAACAGTCAGCCCCTTTTTTGTCGCCTCAGGAGCCGGAGACTTTCCACCGTGCGTCTCTTTTCCCCCCCCGATTATCAATTTCCTCCCTGGGATTGACACCTGACAGCGGCTCATCAGGATGGGACGTGGGACACTCCGGCGCGTCGCCTTCTATCTTTTTTTTGGCTGTCTGAATTTACATAATCACTCTAATATCCCGAATGCCCGGGCTGATTCCTGCACAGGGACCTGTCAGTCATCATCAGGGGAAATCAGCCTCGCAGACAGCAGCATCAGTACCGGCAACCTAGACAGTACACTAACCAGGAAGTTATATTGCCCAAGACGTTCAACTCAGATGGGTATTGGAGACCTACTACTGTACAACGCATTGAAGACAGCTATGCTTTGGGACCAGTGAATCAAACAAATTCTGCCTCTTGCACAATAATTGTTTATCAAAATTGTTTATCTGAAAATTGAATCATGAATTGTAAACGCAACACAGCTTACCTATCAATCAAAACTTATTCATGAAATTTGAAAGTACTACTTACTGGTTAAGCAGTTACTTGCTACTTGATTATTTTTTAGGTAAAAAAAAAAAAAGCGGAGGGAATTTCCTTGCAAAAGATTGCTCATCAGCTTGTCAGTTTATTGGGTAGGTAGAGAGAGAAGAGAAGGAAGATAAAGTTAAAGACTCAAGAGCACAGAGATATAGAAAAAGGACTTTTGACAAACGTGAAATAGCGTTATTATGAGCTGAAACGTATACTAGATGAAGTTAAAGATGGGTTAACATTTATTATAAGCATTCAAATAGTGTTCAGTAATGTCTTTATGGTTACTGTAGGCATATTGGTAATAATTTTGTGCAATAATTCAACTGTGCAATCATTTTTTTATTATTTACACTGTTGTATATATTGGAGTATGATGCACATATTTCTTATTTCTCTTATTTCTATATTATTGTTATATATTGTAGTATAATGCACATATTTTACATATTTCTTATTTTCTTATTTCTATTTTTGTTATAATTTCTCTATGCTTATATATATATATTTCTCTTCTAGAATGTGAGCAACTGCAACGTAACCCAATTTCCCCTTGTGGATCAATAAAGTATTTCTGATTCTGATTCTGATTGGGGATGGAATATGACTGTCAGCTATCAAGGAATGTTAAAGATGGAGCCCAGATTGTTTTAACTGTTTGCTGCTACAGTAGTTTTAACAAGTAAACAGCAGTTGTCTAACAGGTAAATCTTTGCTGTCTTAATCTACCAAAATGTGAGCTGTGAGCTGTGAGCTGTGAGCTGTGAGCGGCTGCCCTTAAGAAAGTCCTCAGTATTCATGACGAAAATGTTTTGTAGCTAGAAATGGGGATTGAAGGTGTTGAGGGCAGCAAAATGATCATATATAGACGGACTGTAACAGGAAGGCGTTGAGTCAATAGGACTGACCTGTCTGATGGTCCTGGCCACCAGGCTCTCCAGTACAGGTCCTCTATCCTCATGTAGCAGATGAACCTCATCCAGGATCAACAGCCGGACGATTTGGGACAGGGCCACATCTCCGACGCTCTTCCTGGTCACCACGTCCCACTTCTCCGGTGTGGTCACCAACATCTGGAAAAAAAAAAAACACAGAGACTTTAGGGATGGGAATCAATACCAATCCAATATAAATCCCGATATCTAGTTCAATACAAGAACAGGGTATATGCATTTGTTGCATTTGTCATTTGTGCTGACGTGAAGAACAATGCTTTCAACATCTGGATGGTTTTTCATTGTTGGGAACTTTCTCCAAGATGTCTAGAACTTTTGCACCCCAAAAAGAATACATTTGTGCCCTTTTAGCCCTGACATCCCTGAAGAAGCGTTGAAATGTATTTAGGAGCTAAACCACTTAGAGCCTTGTAAACAAGCAATAATATTTTTAAATCAAATCTATACCAGGAGCCAGTGAAGCGATCTGTAGTAACGTGGAGTACTGGAGTAATGTGTTCTATTTTCCTGGTCCCAGTTAGCAACATTCTGGAGGAGCTGAGGCGTACCTACGGTCTTCTTGGTAAGTCCTGTGAAGAAGGCCTTACAGTAATCTAATCTGTTGGAAATGAATGAATGGACCAGTATTTCAGGTTCAGACTGGGATAGGAGGCTTCAAAGTTTGGAAATGTTTTTTTTTTTTTAAATGGTAAAAAGCTGTCATAGTAATATTAGTGATGTGATCCTGAAAGTTGAGATCAGCATCCATAATAACACCCAGGTTTCTGACATGTTCACTGTGCTTCAGAGACAATGAAGACAACATGGACTGGATCTCCTGCCTTTGTACTTTAGGACCTATTACTAGGATCTCAGGATTTTCTTTAAGTTGTAGAAGTTTTTTGGATATCCAGTGTTGATGTCGTTGATGCACCTGACAAGCTCATTTACAGGACTATGGTTATCTAAGGAAAGTAAGATGTACAGCTGTGTATCATCAGCATAGGAATGGTAGGATACATTGTGATTCTGTATGATGGTACCAAGAGGGACCATGTATAGATTGAACAGCAGCGGACCAAGAATTGACCCATGTTGACTTCTTCAGAAGTGGAATTGCCAAGAGACACGGAGAAAGTTGTTCCTTTTAAATATGATGAGAACCATTGAAGAACAGGTCCAGATAGGCCAATACCGTTTTCAAGTCGATTTAGTAAAATGTCATGATCAACAGTGTCAAAAGCCACACTCAGGTCTAACAATACTAAAATAGAGACTTTGCAGAAATTTTGAAGATCATTAACTACTTTGACGAGAGCAGTTTCAGTGCTATGATGAACTCTAAAACACGACTGGTACACATCATACGGATTGTGGAGTGATAGGTAACTGTGCAGTTGTTTACAGACAACCTTTTCAAGTATTTTACTAAGGAAAGGAAGGTTGGAGATTGGTTGCTAGTCATAGCTGGGTCCAGATTACTCTTCTTCAGTAAGGGGGTGATAATAGCATGCTTGAGAGAAGTGGTGAAAATCCCAGAATATAGCCAGTGAAAAAAGACAATCATTATGTATTTTATTAGGACAAATTCAAAGTAGGCCTATTTGAGTTGAATGTAACTGCAAAAGCTCCATCTTGTTCAGAAGTTTTTGAATCGAAACAAATTTCTCCTACAGAAGTTATTAGAAGTTACATCATAACAATGCAATTAAAATTCAATATTAGAAAAAAAAATCTAAATCTGCATGTTGACACTGGGAATGAACATTAGGTACTGAGGCAGATAATCATGGATTTTAGGAGATCTCCTTGCATGTAGCACACAAGACCCACTGACCATGGCGAAAATCAGCATTGCTTTTTTTTTTTTTTTTTTTAATTGCAGATTGGCTGCGTTTACCGCTTGCCTCTTCAGCGCCTGTGGTGGCTTCACGGATGCCGGTTATCTCAGCCTCAGGCAAGATGCCATTTCAAGGTAGACAGTTCATCAAAATGAGTGACAAGTGTTGGGGCCGGAACTTGAGTGGGAGGCCGCTCGGAGAAAAGTTGCATATTTTAGCTTCAGGTAAGCTAGCATTCTCTTTTATTTAACCCTTGAAATAAATGCCTTGTCGATGTTCTTTTCAGAATACTTTTTCAGATTCATGGCTCATCCAGGCCGGGCCCAGCTGCACATAGCTCTTTTAAAATGCAGATAGCGGAACCTGAATGAATCATAGACGGCGGGGTCATAACACACTCTAATGACAGATGCATATCATTGGGCACATCTTTTGTGCTAGGTTACATTAGTAGCCAGCCACCTCCTGTTATCTGTGTCTATCAGTTGTCTGTCATTGTCAGTCTATGGTCCACTATATGCAAGACAAATCCATCCAACTAACAAGAATTTTCCTACAGTGACCTACAGTGTTTTGTGTAATAGGATCACCTGCATATAATTTAGCTTACCTAACCTCCTAGCCAGGATATAGTCTATTTAGTTTGTCTTCCCTTTTAAACTAATTACATTCACCAGCATCAAAACATCTCACTTGTATCAAATGTCAATCGACTCCTTCATTGTGGGCGGCTGTGGGCCTATTTTGTCAGTGCAATTCTATTCTGTTTTTCCCAAAGAAAAATACAATGCATAATTAATGTGTGTGTGAGCTGTTTGGCAACCTGTCTGAGGGTGTGGAAATTCCTATTAAACACTTTCTGTAAAAGCAGTTCATTAAATCCTCTCTAGTTTGCATTTAAATCAATCCATCCAGCCATTAGAGACTGGCGCGCTCAGAGAAAGAGGAAGCGTCTGCTCCTAATTGGAGCTACTGGTTAATCTAAATGGAAGCCCTGGCATACGGTGCACAGGCCAAAGTGCTTTCTTAATTGCCTCACAAATACACACAAGTAGGCATAGAAAAAAATGCCATTGTTTGCCTCAATTGTGTTATTTAGCCTGTTTCTCAATCTATTACCACAGGACTGAAATCAATCTTCTGGATCCACGACTGATTTTGAGTATTTCAAAGAGGCATGTCTATTTAAAATGTTTTTTAAAGGTGACATTTTTACATTTACAGATGATGGAATTCACACTAGTCCGTCTGGTTCAATTCTACTAGCGATGAGCATGGTGCTTGCTTTGAATTCTTGCAAGGCATTTCCACTCATCTTCAGCCTGGACTGTGGCTGAAGAACACCGCCCAAAGAGCTCAGGCTGCACTTGGGCTCATAAGGGGTATAAAAGCTCAGAGATATAGCTAGGCACTAGTCCAAGATGTGCCTTAAAGGTGATCAATAACATTTGAAAATCAATCCTAAATGAACTGGTAGTCAGTTCAGTGAAGCTAAAACGGGGGTAATCTGTCACTTCTTCGTTCCTGTCGGGAGTCTTGTCACATCATTTCAGACTAACTGTAATCTGTATATACTCTGCTGGGTGAGACAGGTTTATAGGGAGTTAACAGTCTGCTGAGCTGTAGAAAACACAACCGCACAACTATCTTAACATGTTTGTTCAGACTTGCATTGGAGTCAAAAGTGACTCCAAGATTCCTATAATTTGAAAAGCGAGCAAAGATGGTTGCTGGCTTGATCAATGATACTAATGGGCCCAATAACACTACCATCAAATTTATCAGTATTCGGTTATAAGAAATTGAGCGACATCCAGCTTTGAATACTAAACAGTCATGTTAAGTGGCTGACTGCTTGATATTATACGGGTTAATGGACAGGTATAGCTAGGTGTCATCAGCATAGCAACTTTAGCCAGGGATGACCTGGAAAAAA
This sequence comes from Centroberyx affinis, assembly GCF_046629955.1. Taxonomy (NCBI): domain Eukaryota; kingdom Metazoa; phylum Chordata; class Actinopteri; order Beryciformes; family Berycidae; genus Centroberyx; species Centroberyx affinis. The sequence goes on from NW_027280825.1 coordinate 233,528, forward strand.
AATGTCTAACCCACAGATAGGAAGGAAAACCAGTTTAGAGCAGTACCAGAGATGCAAATTCGAATTACAGAATTATTAACCATGTCAAAAGCTGCAGTAGGATGTTGGAGAACAGAGGATTTCCCCCGCATCAGCCACTAAAACCTTTCATTCAATCAAGTCATTCATCACCTTGAGAAGAGCTGTCTCAGTGCTATGAAGAGCTTTAAATCCAGAATGAAACTTCTAAAACCTTTACTGCTCATAAAAGAAACTCGTATACCATACCATACTACATTTTTTCCGAAACCATGGCCAGGAGTGGCAATTTAGAGATTAGTCTGTTATTGTTTAAGAAAAGATTAGGCTTCTCATTCGGGCAGGTACCATTCTCTTGGCCTAACCCTATTTCAGCCATCGGATTGCCAGATGGTGAAGTGTTATTCATCACTCCAGAGAACACATTTCCACTGCTCCAGAGTCCAATGCTGAGTATGGTGATCTTAGGCTTGTGTGCGGCTGCTCGGCCATGGAAACCCATTTCATGAAGCTCCCAACAAACAGTTGCTGACGTGCTGACGTTGCTTCCAGAGGCATTACGGAACTCACTAGTTGGTGTTGCAACCGAGGATAGACAGATCTGTACGCTCCTAGCTGAACCATATTTGAACCATATTTCTATGAGATGATACGTACTAGCTTACACTAGTCTTTTTATCTATAGTGCTAGATCATATTTGATTGAATCGATTGATTAAACATCCAGCAAATATTCTTTTCATTTCTCATTTATTTTCCCATTAACATTAGAAAATGAAAGCTAGCATCAGCCATCCAGAATTGGATCTAGGCAAACGTTGACACTGGACGCTCTCCAGTTCGTTATATATAGATACATTCTGTTTCAGAGTTTTTTTCTATTAACTGAGTACTTTTAAGCCCTCTACTTACATAGAGCATTCATTAGTCGGTAATTTTTTATTTTTTATTTGTGTGCATCTTCATTTATTAATCTGGTTTGTATAGCTCTTTTTATAGTCTCTTGCTATATGTTTCCTCACCTGTCTATATAAATTGCCATTTCTGCTGTTTTGATTATGCTGATGATGGCTTCCAGCTGAAACACATTTGTTTTTTGCCCATAATAAATAAGAAGACTATTGTTCTGTGAGTGCCGGTGTTCTGTTTGTTTTGATCCTTGCCACAACCGTGCACCTGATACATTGTTTAAGATTTGGAGCTGTGCGCGCTGCTACTTTTCACGCTCTCCAGTTCACTCAATGGCTGATGCCTGATTGCAATGCCTGATGCCTGATAAATATATATACTGTACATATATATCATTGAAATCTGGGGACTATGCAGGCCATTGGGGTAAACTGAAGTCGCTGTCATGTTCGTGGAACTAGCTTGAGGGCAGACTGTGGCCATAAACGGATGCACATGGTCAGCAACAATGCTGACCAATGCTGCTGTGGCATTCAAATGATGCTCAGTTGGTTTTAAGGGGCCTAATGTGTGCCAAGAAAACATTCCCCACACCATTACACCACTACTACCAACACACAAGGCAGGATGGATCCATGGATTCATGCTGTTTATGCAAAATTCTGACACTATCATATGCATGTCGCAGGAGAAATCAAGATTCGTCAAACCGGGCCACGTTTTTCCAATCTTTCATCACGTGCCCACTGTCGCCTCATCTTCTGCTTCAAAGTTTGACATGTTGTCTGCGTTTATCATATATATATATATATATATATGTATGTGTGTATATATTTGTTGTACATATACTGTATATTATATATATATACACACACATTTATTTAAGAACCCAAGTCCTAAAAGCATTGCAGCAAAAACTGAACAGTAAATTGACATCCCTGATACATCATGAAGTGCTGTTAAGTTGGACACTATTTAATGTTAACCCTAAACTAAGGAGTTGAGTGGGAGTGGTGAGGTTTTTCCTCTACCCACAGTGGGAGGGTGGCAGTGATGTGTGCAGCCATGCAGAACATGGGCCATGACAGGCCTCCCCCACTAGCAGCACTTAACTACTAATTACTCATGCTGCTGTCTGTCCGTCTGAGCAGAGATAGTCTTAAAAAAAAAAAACGTATTACAGGGAGAAACATTCTGGATCTTTACATTAGCGGCATGACTCGATGTAGACTGACATTTATGTAATGACCTTTAATTGTTTTTGCGTTGCCTTTTACTGTTCTTGCCTTGCCTTACATCAAGTCGACACCTATTTTATGTATTTATATATTTATTGACGTTCCCCAATGAAGGCAAATATGGCTGAGACATGTCTGCAGCTATTTTGATTTCCATGCACTTGATTTGACTTCGCTTTACTTTTGACATAAAATATGACACCGACTCCTCTCACCCTCCCTGTACTGGAAGACTGTCTGTCTGTCTGTGAAGCGGCGGCTCCCCCTTGGATGTCATTAAGTAATATTTCCTTTCTGGACAGAAAAGGGAGAGGGTGCGAAGGTGCCAAGATGCCACTCGCCCGCACATTGGCATCGACATGGCAGCATCCCTCCAAACCCCCTCCGCTGTTTCCATGGTAACTATCACAGCAATGGCGAGAGGAAGAGGTGGGAGGAAGAGGTGGGTGGGAGGAAGAGGGAGCGGGGAGGGTTGGAGAGAGTCATTCACTGTATTGCGATATGTGAACAACTAACGGCTTGTCAAGGCAAACTGAAATAAAATCCTTTTCAATACCGCAGTGGATGCAGGCATATTTGTCTGTGTGTGTGTGTGTGTGTGTGTGTCTGCATGTGTGCCCCTTATGTTCCAGTCCTCGTGAGACTAGGACTCACAATTAACTAAACACAAAAAACAGGCAATTACAGAACTGTTCTTTTCTTATGCTCGATAGAGATGATGTAGGGCATTAGAAAACTGGAGGGAAAACTTTTAAATTTGATATAATTTCATTCATAAATCAGTGAATGAACTCATGGTAGGCTGTTTTAACAGACTGTTCCAGGTTAACTAAAACAGATGGCACACCTCAGCCTGTCCTCTTTACTGCGATTCTTTACTGTCTTGCTCTTACTGCTGGGATCCAAGGTAAACACATTCCTTTAGCACTAGGTTTAAGAAAAGACAAACAAGAAAAACATTTAATGGAATAATAATTCCCACGATATCCATAATTAATCCTTCCATAATTAATGGAAGGGCGTCTATATAATTATTACGGTAACACTTTATATAAGGGTCACTAAGTTAAGGGTTAGTTAATGCTTAAAAAGCATTAACTAACCCTTAATTAACAGTTAACTAATGTGTAATTTACTAATGGTGTTCATGTTAACTAAGGTATTAATTTATACATTGTTTAGCCTAATAGTTTATAAAGATGACTATTAAATAATGTATAAATTAATACCTTAGTTAACATGAAGACCATTAGTTAACAGTTAATTAAGGGTTAGTTAATGCTTAATAATCATTAACTAACCGTTAACTTAGTGACCCTTATTGTAAAGCGTTACCATTATTACTATTATTTCCTTGCATCATTTTGAAAATCTAACACTGCTTTGTACAGAAAGTGGGTCATTTTGTAAGCTGAGGATCAGACTTTGGAAATGCGCGCCCGCCTCGCCTCCACACAATGCAACACTATACCCACCAGACAACCTGTATATATAACCAGTCACTTCCCACAGACTGACCCGACCCGTGTCCCGACCCAAAAGCATGTACCAGCAGCCTTCTCCAAAACAACTGAAGTCAATGGGGACCAGTTCTTTAGAGTTCCAAAGCAAAAACAGCCAAACAATCACACTGTGAATAGAAAGACCTATACACCATTATTTGTCGCAAGTCAATCAGCTGTAGTTAAGATTTGCACTAAATGATGGTGTAAATATACTGTAGGTCTTTTTGGAACTCTGAAGAACTGGTCCCCACTGACTTCAGTTGTTTTGGAGAAGGCTGCTATGGAGTTGTGCTGCAGCCTCCCTGTGTGTTATATGGACAAACTTCACCTGTGTTTCAACTGGCATGAGGGGGAGGAGATGAGGACAGAATTTTTCATTTTTGGGTGAACTATTCCTTTAAGTGGGGCGTTTTCTGGCACCCATGAACTGCAGGAGCGACCAGCTGATCTGCTATTCACCTGTCTATCTGCTGTGTTGACGCTTCAGATCTCTCACTACACTATGCTACACTACACCACACACACTGTGCACTAGTGGCATCGCACACCGCACATCAAAAGACGCGTCCGTTGGTGCTTCCCATCTGTCCCATCACACCGGCGTGGATGATCAATTCTTCTCCTTTGTGGTCGCGCAGTGCGCCCGCGTGACTCCGGTCGGTGACAGTGGGTGACAGCTGTGTTTTTGAGAGGAAAAAGGCTATTTTGAATTTGACTTTTTGAAACAAATCTAAGCATACTGGGTAGCAGTAATCGGCCTGGATTCGCAGTCACAACAGTTCATTCAAGATATAACTGATTTACAGAGTACTTTTCATGATGACCCAATCATGGAGATATCATGTACACACATTGACCTGTGCACTAGACTATATATTCATCTGCCTGCTGGCAATTTGCTTGTTCAGCACCACAGAGCGGCATTCAATACAATTCCGTGTACAAAAAACAGATCCACATTCAGCACATAACCGCCTCCCACGCGTTATTTAGCTTCTTTCGGTGTCGGCAAAACACAGCGATTACATCCGGAGGGTTGTCTTTATTTACTTCGCTTTTCTGTCTTCTATATATATATTGATTGTTAGCCTTTTTTTTATAAGCCGTTAGCGGAAAGGAGGCTAGGAAGAGTACAGACCTACACGCACACACGATCATACAGCAGTGGTTCTCTTCACGGAGCCCCATTTGATGAGATTTTGTCTCTCAAAATCCAAATCTGAGAATATTTTTTATTGTCAGATATGATTTTGCATAGAATTCCATGACTATCTGTACTGTAGGTAGAGAGATAACAGTGAAACTATGATCAAAATAGTCATTCTAAAATGACAAATGAATGAGGTTTAACAATTCATCAATTTGCTGGGGACCCCCTGGAATGCCCTCAAGGACCCCTGGTGGTCCCCGGACCCCACTTTGAGAACCTAAGCATATTATTATTACCCACACCCGACTTGCATGTTTTTGACTTTTGCCGCCCCTGCCTTTATTCACTCCAGCGTCGATGTCAGCTAAGCCTGATCCCGGCGCAGGTTAAATCTGAATTCCGCATCCGTCCCCTCATCCTTTCTTGTAGCTGCTAATAGAAATGAGCCCGCTCAAATTTCTTGTTTGGAAGAAGTGCTTGGGTTCAGTGCCTCACCAGCATTTCCCTATTGGAGGTGATTACACAGGGCCAGTGGCGGGGTCAGACCTCCAACTAGCAGCCCTTTACACTTCATTGCATCCAGACAGGCAGCGGCATGGGAGTCGAGGAGAGACTCGCTCTGTGCCAATCTGAGCTGGTTTGCTTTTTCCTGACAAGACTGTTACCCCAACTTCTGACAGGAAAAAAAATATGAAAGTGTGTGTGTGTGTGTGTGTGCTGTATGTCAAAAGGGCGTGATGGGAAAAAATATTGAGAGGCGGCTGAGAAGAAACAGAAGACGACCGAGGTTACGCTGCGTGGCGTCACTCCAGCCCGCATTAAATGTGGACAGCTCCGTCTCGCAGCCACTTTGCGCAAATGCATTGAGACTGCACAAACAAATGGAAGGGGAGAGAGAGAGAGAGAGAGCGAGAGCGAGAGAGAGAGCGAGAGAGAAAGAGAAAAAAGAAAGAGAGATGAGATCAGTCAAACGCTGGAGAGTTGTACCGAATCTGACTAATCATTCTCTTTGTTAAATCTTTTTTCACATTACCTGATAGAAAGGCAACTTTAATACACCTCTCCAGATTAGCTGGAATTGGCCTCATTTCGCAGGAATGAGCCCCCCCCCCCCCCCCCCCCCCCCCCCATCCACTCCGATCCACCCTCAGTCTTTCCATTTTTGTATTCTTAAGTCCCACGAGGCTTATAAACTTCTAAAGTCTAAAGCTGCGCGATCGCTCAAATCCAACTCCTTTGGATTTGATAGATATGCCTGTTCTTGCCAACCTTTTCAGGCTCCCGGTTCAGTCTTTCAGGCTATCCGCCACCTCAACCCCACTCTGAGCTGGCAGAGTCAGTTGCTCGCACTAAATAAGGTGTTCAACCCGTAGCTTCTATCCCCTTTTCTTTGGCTTCCTGGTATCAAATCCATCCTCTATCTACAACGAACTCCCGCGTATTGGAGTAATTGTCTAAGATATCGGAGGTTGGAATTCGAACGGCCGTGAAAAGAATCCGCACACGGCTCAACAATAGGGGAAAAAAAAGCTGAGGTGTTGGAAAAATATATTTTCTCTAATACTCCATGTTCCTCAAAACATAAAGTGCAAAGTGCTGAATTGACAAGTGCTGTGCAAAATCTGTGTCAAACGTTTCCATCGCATCCTCCTCGGCGACACAATTTAGGAAATCTACCCGACACGTTTCTATAGGCTCGGCCTAATCACGCCTGGTATCCATGGGCACACATTAGGGCTCAGACCACCCGAACAGGAAATGACATCACACCATACATAGAGCGAGATCATTGCAATAGTCACAAGGACATGAAAAGCCTAGATTTCCAGGATAGAGCCTCTCTAATAAGGGGGAACAAGAATTGGAATGATCCTATTGGGCCGATATTCGATATGATTGAATATCGCGATATTTCCTGCAATATTCAATATTGCGGGAAATATTGCGATATTCCATATTCAAGTGAGTTCCCTTTTCCACAATCAGCCCATTTTTCTGGAAAGAGCAGGAATGATAAAGATATACCAAATGGCCATTATTACCTCCAATGCTTGAGTTGCAAGATATAATTTCTAGGCTGTTAATAATAATCATTATTATTATTATAGCCTAGACATTTGATGTAATTTGGAAGAAACAAAATAAAATACACTGCCAAAAAAACCTGGGGAAAAAAAACTGAAAGAATAATATTGTATATCGCGATATTTTGGCAATATATCAGTATCGCGATATAAAATTTGGGATATTGCCCAAGCCTAATCCTATTAGTACGTCCAAACAGACAATACACATTGGACAAATTCCAGAGAAAACATTATAATTTAGAGAAAACACCGAAGGCCAGTCATCCATTCAAATTCCTCTCTCAATAACAAGTTGCCTACACACACACACACACACACACACACCCCCCTCCTCCTCCCTCTCTCTCCTCGGCCCGAATTCGAACGGGCCATTTGGAAGCCCCCGCATTGAGACAAAACATGTAATTGTCTGTTTTGTCTGGTGCTCATTACTAGAGGATAACCGCTTGAATAATCCATTGATTACTCATAAAGAAAGAAAACATCTCATTGACTGACAAACCGAGCATAAACACCAAATGTAATTGGCTAATTTTCTCATCAACAGAATTATTATTATCACCTTCAGTGTGTGACAAAAAAAGGACATTTTGTTTTGTTTTTGTTTTTACGGGAGGTATCGCGAAGTCCTTTCTAGGAGGCTGAGAACAGAAATACTTCCCAAGAACTGCAGTTGGCCAGACACTGTATTTAGGCTGGGTTCACACATAGTATTTTTTCCCCAACCTCCAGCACCCTTTTCTCATTAAAAGTAATGGGAATCGGCCACAAGGCGCTCCAGGCAGTGCTTTTTCCAGATCAAAAAACACTATGTGTGAACGCAGCCTTACAAACTTTAAATTTCATTGTGAAGGATTTACTCGGGAGTTATGTAGGATGGTTACCCAAATACAGGCCAGTCAGTGTCATCCACATCTGATATGATGGAGTTCTGCAAAACCTGAAGTTTGCACGTTTTATGTATTCATTTAATCAAAGATGTTCCTTGCAAATTTCTCTACCATTGAATAGGCGTGGTGGGTCACTCTGCCTTAAAGAGCTGCTATTCCCTAAAAGAATTTCATTAGTATCAATTTCAGTGGAGAGTTTTAGTGTCCCATGATGCTCTAAATGCTGCTTAAGAGGCTTTACCACCCTGACAAGAATAAAGTTCTATGCGGAACACAGAATACTTTTGGTATGAAGAATATTTAACATCAGCACAACATATCAACTATGAACAGCTTCAATCCAAATCGATCAGTATCAGCCTTCGAAAACCCTTATTGGGGTGTGAAAATGGTAAAAACGTAAAGATATCGACTAGAATATCTGCTATTGCTGACTAAAAATATTGGTATCCCCTAGGGCTGGGCGATATGGACCAAAAATCATATCTCGGTATTTTTAGGCTGAATGACGATACACAATATATATCTCGGTATTTTCTATGAAGTGGGTTACATGTTCAGTTGTAAGTAGGGCTGGGCGATATGGACAAAATCAAATATCACAATATTTTTGACCAAATACCTCGATATCGATATTGACAAAATTGTAGGGATGACTATTGGTTTGCTTTCACAAAATATTTACACAATGAGATTTTTGATAAATAATCATCAGTAATGTGGATATAATGACTAAGTGGGTAAAGGCAAATAATAGAACAGCTAGAACAGTCAGGTAAGTTCAGAAAATGACATCACTTTACTGTAATGCAGCCTTTAAAACCAGGAAAAGACACTTATGCCATATCACCATATTACCATATCCAAAATATAAGACGATATCTAGTCTCATATCACGATATCGATATAATATTGATATATCGCCCAGCCCTAGTATCCCCCTTCAAAAACCCATATCAGTCTAACCCTAGTCTCGGGTACCGGGCTCAACGGTAGCCGTGTCACCACAGACTGAATCGTTATCAGCTTAGATACAACAGCCATCAAGTGCGTCCATTAGAAGACGTTCAAAATCAACACTGCTATCTTATTAAAAATGAGCGACAACCAAAGTGCCTCAACTGAGGCCAACTCCACGAGTGCAGGGCTCTTGTTTTAATCCTTTGAACTGAGCGACGCAATTTGCCAAGGTTGTTCTGACACTTTAACGAACAGGCACCTGGCGAGTTGCACGCGTTTGGTGGGATAGAAAAACAAAAAGAAAGCTCTCGCGCATCATTCCTTTTCCTTCCACTCCCTCTATTCATTTCCTGTCCTTTCTCCTTCCCGCTTCGATGCAGGCGTTACCTCCGTAGGCACCGACGCAGCTTACTATGCTGTAAGGTGAATACGTGTAAAGCAATCGGTGACGCTGATTTTGTGCCTTTACTATACTGTCACCATGGCAACTACAACTAAGGGTAGACAAAGTGCTGCTTTGAACGAGGGAGCGAGGGCGATAAACAAAGACGGACGGATAGAGAGGAAGAGAGGAGGGTTCAACCGATATGGGTTTTTGTAGGCTGGTACAGATATCTTTTGGATGGAAGTTGATTTAGCCAATATTTTGTGCCAATATTAAATATCTTTAAATGTTCTAACAGGATTGTATTAGTGTCGTGGTGGAAAAGCCTCTGAAACAGTATTTAGACCAAGAAGAAGACGAAATGATTAGAATGAATTCAGGTTAAGGGCTTCCCATTTCACATTGATCAATTATAAAATACATTTGTACAGTCAAATTGCATCATATCTATCATATCAGAGGTGGACCATACTGACTGGACCAGATTTGACTGCTAATAAAAGCCCAATATCGGCTTGAAAATGTAGGTGTAACCCGGGAAGAAAGGGAAACTGAGGTGAAACATTGCAGAGTAAGTGATACTGCAAAGCCAAAGGAAGATAAATAAAGAAATAAAAGCGTTTCAGGGGAAAACAAGAGATCACTCACTGTCCCACAGCATCAGGGCTCAATAACCTAGAGGCAGAACAGAAGACACTGTCGATAAGCTCTGACTAATTGTGCGTGGAAGACACAAAAAACACCAAAAAAAAAGACACTTTCTCTCCGCCTGGGGAGAAACCTCCGACCTCCGACTGCCGACCTCCGACCCGAGCGCGACCCCGACCCCCCCCCCCCCCACCCCCACCCCGGGCTGTGCGACGCCGGAATGGTCGGTAGAAGAAGAAGAAGACCGTCCCGCGGATTATATATCGGCGGAATCTGGGCCGTGTTGCGGAGCCACTCTGGAGGTCCTGTCACAGAACGAACTACAGCAGCACACACACCGCCAGCCAGATAAGGAGCCGCTGCGGTCGGCTATATAAAGCCCGAGAAAGTGTGTGTGTGTGTGTTTGTGTCTCGGTGCCAGTGTGTGTGTGTGTGTGTGTGTGTGATCTCCTAAATAGAAGCGGTGGAGTGAAAAAGGAAAAAGAGATCCACTTCTTGACATAAGAGTGTATCTTTCGAAACAGTCACTGTGCAATGAATTCCCAGCAATCCAGATACTTCATTAACAGGGTACTGCAACACACACCACACACACAGTCATACAAGTGAAACAGATGTTTATCGTTATGTACTAGTTATTTATTTTTACCTACGCCAAGGTTATGTTTTCTTCACTGTCTGTCTGTCTGTCAACAGGATATCTCAAAAAAATCTGAACGGATTTCCATGAAATTTGGTGGACAGATAGCTCTTGGTCCAAGGAACTACTGATTCCATTTTGGTGGTAATGCGAATCTAGGATTTCTTCCATTATTGTTTTTTTAGTTATAACTATGAAACTAACGGAGATAACAATTATGTGACAGACTAGGATATGTCTTTTGGTTAGGGCTGAACGATTTTGAAAAAATATCTAATTGCAAATTATTTTGACTGATATTGCAATTGCGATATGATTTGCGATATTAGAGGGAATGATCATTTTTACATCATTATTCTCATTTTCATTGAAAAACGTATTAAAATGATTGTCGGTGTGATTTTTGCGGGGATCTGTACCAAACAAAGATGTTTTCTTAAGTCTGTAGAATATGAAGTGTAGGCCAGGACATCTCTGCAGCACCACAATATTTCATTTAAAATGGTATTTTGACACACATTTCGCCTTTAACAAATATTGCGCCTCCTGCGATTTGAAAATTGCAGTAGGCCATATTGCGATTTCGATTTCGTTTTTGGTAGCGTTCTTTTGGAAGAGGACTGAGACCCAAACGAACTCGACTAGAGGTGCTCCAGCGTTCAGATAAAGCGCTCCGAACGTGCTCGGCGTGAAGGTGCCCTTAAACGGCAAGATTCCCCTTCTGGAGCCAAGGCAGGCTGGCACGCCACATCGCAGACCCTTTTAGAATTTAGTCTCTAAAATGCACTGCTCACTAAAAATAGGCCACTAATACTTCCCCCCCCCCCCCCCTCATTCTGCCAGTATTTTGCTGCTTTAAATGGATTATACCTAATAGTTGATAAAAATCAAATGAGTTACAGGAATAGTTCACCCAAAAATGAAAATTCTGTCCTCATCTCCTCCCCCTCATGCCAGTTGAAACACAGGTGAAGTTTGTCCATATAACACACAGGGAGGCTGCCAGCACAACTCCATAGCAGCCTTCTCCAAAACAACTGAAGTCAGTGGGGACCAGTTCTTCAGAGTTCCAAAAAGACCTACAGTATATTTACACCATCATTTAGTGCAAATCTGAACTACAGCTGATTGATTTGCAACAAATAATGGTGTATAGGTCTTTCTATTCACAGTGGGATTGTTTGGCTGTTTTTGTTTTGGAACTCTAAAGAACAGGTCCCCATTGACTTCAGTTGTTTTGGAGAAGGCTGCTACCAAGTTGTGCTGGCAGCCTCCCTGTGTGTTAGATGGACTAACAAATTTCACCTGTGTTTCATTTGGCATTTGGGTGAACTATTCCTTTAAGAGTAAATTTACAGTCACAACTAATTGGCAGGAACTATTCCTTTAAGAGTAAATTTACAGCCACAACTAATTGGCAGAATAGTGCCTGAGCAAAAAAAAATAGGTTTAAAAAAAAAAAAAAAAGGTTTAGTGACTAGTACATTCTGGGGAATAGATGATCAAATGGCCTGACATATACATCACCACCAAAACCACTTGAGGGTGCTAGAGAACATACGTGGAATAACTAGTGTGTATGTGCAGTTGTGTCTTGTAGTGGAGAATGCAAGTATTCGAGTTTGTCAGGTGTGTGTGTGTGTGTGTGTGTGTGTGTCTGGGCGTACCTGTGTTCGTAGGATCTCTCCTTTGGTTAGCTGCATGTCTCCGGTGAGTTCTTTAACAGCGATGCCCAGTGGCTCCAGTCGCTTACTGAAGTAATTAGTCATCTCAGCTGCCAAGGCCTTCATAGGAGCCACATACACTATCTACAGAGAGAAAGAGAGAGAGAGAGTGAGAGAGAGACGTACAAATAAATAGGAGAAGGAGTCGTTGGGGAGGGGAGGGGGTGGCAGAAGATGCGGATGGGGGATGGGGGGTGGGGATGGGGGGGGTGGGGGGTGTATAGGGCGAAGGAGAGCTGGATGGAGAGAGGGAGTGGAAGGACACTGTGGTGATAAACGAGCAAACAGTGTGGTATCATTTGTTCCCTGGCAACCAGCACAAATCACAATTTATTGAGAAATATGATGCCAGCCACTTGGATGGAGAAAGTTTAATGGTGATGTATGAAAAGTGGCTATCGTCACTGGCTGGCACTGTCTGCTACGGCGCGTGTGAGAGTGGATGTGTGAGGAAGAGGTGTCTGGTGTGTGTGTGTGTGTGTGTGTGTGTGTGTACAAAGCTCCATGAGGAGAACAAAGCGGTTCAGACGTCTGAATAATTTATCCGAGTGTGTGTTAGGGTTTGACCGATATGGGTTTATGAAGGCCGATCCGATATTTTTTTTTTTTTAGAATGTCACTGCTGGTCGCTGATATTCGGTGCTGATATTCATCTTTCTATTTTCCTTTCTTCGCTATCTTTAAATTTGACCGTTTTCATGCCTGCGAAATGAAAAAAAAATTCAGTCCGGCTGCCCAGGCCTGAGACCGTATTCAGATCATGGGACACTAAATCTGGATTGAAACGCGGGTTAATAACAGTTCAATAGTAAGCAAATAGTAAAAAATAAACAACATATATTCATGTACAGTACTGTGCAAAAGTCTTAGGCACCCTCGATTTTTTTATATACATTTCTTAGAAGTCTTAGATGTTTGTTTTCTGCATTAGTGTGTCAGCAGACTGCTTTTTGATATTCAGAAACTTTTCATTTCATTCGTTTTGAAAACATCTTCCCTTTATGGATTTCTTTGACATTATGGCTAAGACTTTTTGCACAGTACTGTATACTTATGTGAAATCTGCTCTAAACGTCTCATTCGATGAACTTCAGGTTAACCGGTGTAATATTGATCAACGCTACAATAAATATGTAATCCATCAAACTGCATCATATTCCATCATATCAGACATGGCGTATGACACCCCCCCCCAGGTTTTCCCATCGTCCCGTACGGACCTTGAACTCGTCCTTCTTGATGACGCCCCCGGGATGCACGTGCTGGCGGATCTCGTGCAGGACGGTGAGCATGGCGATGTTGGTCTTGCCGGCGCCGGTCGGGGCGCAGATCAGCAGGTTCTCGTTGGTGTTGTAGGCCGTCTCGAACACCATGGACTGGATCCTGTTCAGGCGCTTCATGCCCTGGAACACCAGCTGCCCGATCTGAGCACACACACACACACACACACACATGAGAGAGAGGGAAGAACAGGATGAATGAGGGTAAAGATCGCGAACACCTGCTAGTGCGTTGTCATCCATTACAAATACATTATAATCCCATTGGGAGCATGGATAAACTTTTTTTTTTACAATGTAATCATTAAAAAAACATGACAAAATTCTATTCAATTTAATATCATGTCTAACTCTACAGTTTCCCCATAAAATATTCAACCTCCTTACATTTGTTGCATATTGTGTTGATCATATCCTCTGATTAGAATTATTATCATGCACTCGCAATGTGTTGCATTATAATGTAATTCATTATGAGCACCACTACAAGGAAAGTGTTGCCTAAAAAATTGATGATTCTAAAAAATTAAGTTATTATGGAAACATCATGTTTAATTAATTGACAGGGCAAGAAACATGTTTTTGTTTTTTTTTTATATTGAGTGAGTTGTATTAACATTTTATAAACATTATCACGATTTGAGCCATATGGGACACCGGCTTCCGATACTTTTGGATTCAAGCTGCCAATGACATCATTCAATTTTTATAAATTGGACCATTTTCAATTCAAGAATTTAATAGAAAGTGAACACTGGATAGAAGTATTCAGTGTTTCCGCAGAATTGTATTCCGGTCAGGGAGGAAAAAGCCTCTGAAACAGCGTTTAACACCATGGGACTCAACTACAAATAAAATTTGTATGGGTTTCATTTCTTTGATTCTTCATGGGTTACCAGCTCCATGAGGCAGACTGAGACAGGTTTCATGGCAGGATTTTCAGACTGATACAACTTGGAATTAGATTGACTTGGACTAGCCGTGGTCAGGGAGGAGCCTCCATCATATCAGGAGGTGGACAACGCCGACTGGCCGATTCGGATTTTTAATAAAAGCCCGATATCGGCCCGAGAGATCGGTTGAGCCCGACGTATTATAAGCTGGGAGAAAAAAAAAAAAACAACCTTTCAGCCACAAGACACCGCTCGCAAAACAGGCGTGAGATAAGTGCACGGCTATCTGTCAGTGATTGACAAGTCACTTGTGTGTGTGAGCCAGCCAATACCAGGTGACTGCAGTGGGTGGCTGCGGAGAGAAGTGGAGCATCAAGAAAAGCAGCGAGCAGCAGAGAGTCTGAGTGGTGGGACCGGCTGTCACTCAACGCTGCCCTCCGCCTGCCTTCGCTATGGCAACAGAGCGTGGGTGACGGCCCTCAATCTCACACAGCCTCTGATAAGTAGAGAAATGGCCGCTTTGAAGGACAGTCGCCGCCACACACACACACACACACACACACACACACACACACACACACACCCGCACACACTCAAGCGCTACACGTATAAAAGCGAGAAAACGCCCGACTGCTGCACAGGTGAAACATTTCCTTCTGTAGCAAGTAAAGATTGTGTGCAGTCTCACAGTGCATGTGTGGCAATGACATATAGACATAATAAATGATTAATCTATTCATTAATACTCAGTTTATCTGAATGTGATCTCAGCTTTCTACCTAGCTTACACCCTAGTTGATCAGCTGCCTTCATCTCTTCTATGGATAATACATAAACATTTATCAAACATCTTATATTACATACATACATATGAGCACTGCTGATACAACAATGTGATTTATTATACTATGCCAGAGTACATGCTGTCTTACCATCGTGAAATCATTATATACTGAATATCACCATACATCACTGTATGACAGCAGTCTATGTAAACTAATAGATGAAGAACCCAGAAGTAGACTGTCCAGACATGTTGTCCATAATCATTTGCTTATAAGAAAAAGGATTATAGGAGTTGTGTGAAAAATGTATAGTAAAATGTCAAATGTGAAGATTTCTAATGAGCTATATTTTCCACAATAGAACAACTTTTACTTCACTTTATTAATTAGATCAGCTCAATAAATAACAGAGTTGGTGAAACCAACAACAAATCAATAGCATCACTAATGTTCAGCTATAGAGGAGTGATGCAGTTTGATAGTGTTCAGCTATAGAGTGATGCAGTTTGATAGTGTTCAGCTATAGAGGAGTGATGCAGTTTGATAAAGTACAGCTATAGAGGAGTGATGTAGTTTGATAGTGTTCAGGTATAGAGGAGTGATGCAGTTTGATAGTGTTCAGCTATAGAGGAGTGATGCAGTTTGATAGTGTTCAGCTATAGAGGAGTGAAGCAGTTTGATAGTGTTCAGCTATAGAGGAGTGATGCAGGTTGGTAGCTCAACAGAGGTCACTGTCGTTCCAGGTCTATTTTCTGTCTACCTCCACATCTGCTTCTTTTTCTCTTCTCCCCGTCGTCTTACCCCCCCCCCCCCCCCGCTCCACCTCTCTCCCACTCGAGGTGGTTCAGGATGCCTTAAGCTTAGACAGCAGTATCATTTATTCAAGGATTCATTAGAAGTATGTCATCACTTTCCTCTTCCCCTTCGTTTCGCTCCAACACTCATAGAAAGAAATAATTAAAGAGTGCATGTCAGGCGAGGACGGGGGAGGTAGGTGGAGGGGGGGGTGCTGTTCGGAAGTCGGCCCCGCGGCCCGGTAGAGAGGAAGAGGTTATTAATGCATCAAAGAGCAACTTTATTAGAGTCCACTTAAGCTGGAAGAAGTGAAGGACGACTGTGGTTTGAGCCAGGCGATGCGCGGGGCCGGAGGGAGCCGTGATGGACAGCTAGGCACAGCCGCCGAAGTGTACATGCGACGGCTCGTGTGTGTGTGTTTTGTGTTAAGAGGCTGAGGCGGAGGAGCGGGGGGATACAGGAGGAGGGAAGGGGCGACTGTCCGATGTAGCTTAACGTACGATTTCTTCTTCCCCGTAACACCCGTGATGATTCAATTTCCTCCTATTGTTCGTCCGCTGATTGCTATGCTGATTACATTCACGCCGCCGGCACCGTAATCAACAAGTCGCCACAGAGTTCATTCGTTTCCTATAGAGTGGAGCGACCGGGGGGGGGGGGGAAACGGCGGACCGGTCGGCCGAGGAAAGTTGGCCGGGGCTGAGGTGTTTCGCAGATTTCCACGCTTCCTTGTTTCCCGACCGACGGGATTTTGTTTCATCCGCAGCGGTTCCGCCTGGCAGAGCGCGAAACGGATGAGAAGTTGATTGCAGCCATTCAAAGCCTCCAAGTCCTCCAAGGCTACAGGAGGAAAGGTCCCAACAACGGTGCTCGGAGAACGGTTTGCGTCCGTCTGTTTATTTTTGATTAACGCTTCCTGATTAGCTAACAATGTGATGTTATTAAAGGCAACGCCAAAGCAGCAAAGAAGAAGTGATTTGCCTGTTTCAAAACCTTTGCAGCTGTACAAGACTGTTATCCAGTCGGATGCTTCTCGCTCTGCCCACATGCGGTCAAAATAAAGTGGCTCATCAACAGAAGTTACTCGCAGTATGAATGCATTGTCAAGCTCCCGGATTTCAAAAATACCATCTAATGCTATTATATCACCAACTCCACAAGCGCTTCAGCCACCAACTCCACTCCATCTAAGGACTTAACGAGTAAAGGAATGGATATTAGTGAGGCACGGGCTCTAAATGACTGCGGGGCCGCTTCTACTCTCTCTGAACAGGGACGGTGATTCCGGTCTGCTCCTGTCCGCCCAATTATTTCCCCCAAGGCCGACTCCTCGGAGCCCCTTACTTATAAATATTCATCTCTGAATTATGGACCGCCGAGTTTCACCCTGTTTTGCGAGCCTTCTGCAGGCTCGGTCCCGCGTCTCCGCGGCGACCGAGGAGCCGCGACGATCACTTTAGCGGCCGGGCCCTCGTTTTGATTTATCGACTTTGTCTGTTTGTAACGAGACGCCGGTGTCCCCGCACTCCTTTAACATGCTAATTCATGCAAATGTATGCCTGCCCCAATATTCACCTTGAGGTAAAGCATACATGTTGTAAATAGGAAGTTGCCGTCGTTTAATGATCTTTGGAAATCTTCAGTGCTTTTTTATCCTCTCCTTAAAACCTCGCCGGCTTCATTGTTATGCTAATGTATGCGCGCGCGTCTTCCGATTGGAAATCCAGCTGTGCCTGCCAAAACCTGTCTCTAGGGTGTGCTGTAAGTATGCAGTGGGAGAGGTAGTTACTCCACTGCAACGGGCGTTATGCAGCTGTTAACATACAGGGTCCGCCCCCGCTTTGCCGATAAACCGTCCCGACACAAACTCAGACCGCCAGACGCTCTCTTGGCGGAGTCGCTGTCAAGTGCCGGGCCTCGCGGCGAGCCCCCTCTATTAGCCTTGAGGAGCGCGTCGGAAAATGGCTCCTTTAATTCTCCGTGCAGTGGCGGTTATTTATTCTGATAGAATTCATGCAGTTTTAATAGTTTCGGTCTGCATAAAATTCTGTCCATTCGCTGTTAATTGTCTTATATTGAAATGTTTTTAATCCACAGAGAGGAGCTATCTTCACTTGATTCATTAATTCAATTCATTTAAACTTTCAATGTCATCCATTTAATTACCAGCTGATTTTTTCTTCTTAGCGGGAAGGACAAGCCAGGGTATGCCAAGTCAGAATATTCTATATTTAATGTCTTCATGTGTGTTTTCATTGGGCTGCGTGTTATTAAGAGCCAACTTTGAATGACCCCTCTCTCTGTGGGATACCAGGAATGAATAATTGTAGGCAAAATCCTTTGGACTGAACAGGCAGGTAATTCTACCAAACAAGTCTTGGTTTATTTTAGAGATTATAGTCTTATTCATTAACAAACGGCCAGTACTGAGTTTGGTCACTCAGCTGAACAGTAAATGGATATTTGGCCTGATTAGGTTATTTATTTTAAAATTAACACTTTTGAAACAAAACAACCAGTAAACTGACTCTGGATTAAACTGAACAAATGAGCTTTTCAAGATTAGCCTATAATATTTTAGACCAAGTGATGGAGTAAAAAAAACAATTTACTGGTCACAAAAACTTTTTAATGACTAGGTTATCATTTTTGAAGGGACCATTGGCTATGATCAGTAAAGTCAAGTTTAAACAATTGACCAGCCCCTCTAATTTTTGGAAGGGACCATATGGATATGAACAATAAATGGACAGTTGCTTTGGTGTCCAGTGTATCATTAATCCAGTATTGAATAGGTCAAATGATGGTCATACCAGTATCAGCAGGCTGAAATTTGGATTTTCACCTTTTATAGGTGATTAATAATCAAACTGCACCAGTGAGCTCTAATCTCAAAGGTCCCTCATCATCTGCATGCAGTGATACAGTACAATGTCAGAAAAAATATAAGGCATGGTAATGTGGAAGCATACAATATAGTTATGCTGCTTATGACAAAATGGTTAAATGCTACTGGCGATTTCTGTTACAAATTTGGGACTTTCAATTTTATTAATTGTTTCACAACTGGAAAACACTCATTAGATTTTCAGATATTATTCTTTCTTTCTAGGACGCATGGGATTCTTACATATTCATTCAGTGATCATGCTGAAAGCCATTTCACCTCATTTTATTACACCCCAGGCCTTATCGCGCAAGACTTTGACTTAAATAGGCCAATCTGAAATAACCAAGTCATTACACTGAGGTTCTATGCTGTTTTACTGGCAAGTATATGCCTATTAACCTTATGAACTGATCTCTGATCAATCTGTCAGTGGCTAGACCTCGTGACTGTCACATTAACTTATATAAACAGAAGCCAGACTTTGAGCCAGAAAATCAAATTGACATCACCAGGCAACATGCCAAGTTAATTATGTTGACGAGAGTTGAGAGGACTTTATCACATAGAAATTCTGAGAAAACAGATCCAGAGCCAATAGACTCGTTTGTTTTCTCTTTTCCCCCAGATAGAGCACTCATAGTCCCTTTGTGTTTCGTTACGATCGGATCTCTGGGGCCAGCTTTCAAAAAGCACTAAACCGTGGGCCAGCGATGACTGCCACCTTGCTGCTTCATTGCAAATCAATCCTCATCATCGCAGCTGAATGCGCCTGGCTACATTGCACCTAAAGCATCCCATAGCATTCTGCTACGCCCCAACACCTAAAATCCAGAGTGAAAAGTCTGGTGAGCCCAGCTGGCTAATAGAGGACCATACACATCTGTGGTCAATGTTTCAGCAGCCGGGTTAAATAAAGTTTCTAATGAGAGCAGCTGTTTGAGTCCAGGGCAGAACCAATCTCTAAAACCCAGCTGGCTCCGGCGTGACTAGCCTGGCTCGCTGCTACTGAGCACACAACTTTCTGGAGTATGAAGATACTCAGGCACTAAAAAATCTCTGGGTCTCTGGGTGTATGTGAGCGGAAGAGTGAGTGTGCGTGTGCATGCGTGCGTATGCACATGCATGTGTCTGTGTGTGTGTGTGTGAGCAAGAGAGAGAAAGATAATGTGAGTGAGTGAGCTGTGTATGTTGTGTACAGTGGGTAAGCAGGTGTCCTCAGCAGTGGGATACTCTAAGTGTGTGTGCATAAGAAGGTTCCCATCAGCCCATCTCGGTCCACGCTGAGTGGGATGGAAGCTGACAGGCTCATTAACAGAGCGGATACACAGCCTACGGCCATATGGGCAAACTGGGAGGACTGGGAATATCCCGCCAATCCACCAGCCACTTAAAACACACTAATTGGACCCACATAGATCGCAGTAATGATTCAACAGCAATAGCTAAATACCAATGTTGTCCGTTAGCATTTGCCTCCCTGTTCCCAGGTTTAATAGTGAAACTGAGGTGGCCAGCCAGTCTGTACACAAAACACAAGAACCAGCTACTGTTTTTTTTGGGTGGCTGCTACTTTGTGTTATTGTGTGTTTACTGTATGAGTCACTGTATGAGCCGCTAAACTAATTAAATTCCTCTGTGCATCGGTAATGGGAAGCTAAGAGATATAATTGTTGTCGTTTTCACGCCATCCTTTTAATTACTTTCTGGTTCCATTTCATTCCATTTGAATTGACAGCCTGATCAA
Organism: Centroberyx affinis; assembly: GCF_046629955.1. Taxonomy (NCBI): domain Eukaryota; kingdom Metazoa; phylum Chordata; class Actinopteri; order Beryciformes; family Berycidae; genus Centroberyx; species Centroberyx affinis. The sequence goes on from NW_027280825.1 coordinate 254,069, forward strand.
CTTTTAATTGCCAGTTTTTGCAAACAGCTTATCAGCCTGCTCCAAGCCTGCATGCAGGGTACTAAATGACCTGGCCAAACACACCCACACACACAAACACACACACACACACGAGCTAAACCGCAAAAACAAGCGCACTGGTGCTACAGACACGCGTGCACACCGAACACACATACACACCATCCACACCAGATGTATGGTGGAGTTTGACAGAGTGAGATGCAGATGCAGCAAACAGGAGGCCCATTCATTTCCCTACAGGGCCGCAGCAGCAGCAGGAAGAAGGGGGAGAGGCGGCTAAGGAGGCAGAGAGAGAGAGAGAGCTGGGAGTCGGGGAGGGAGATAGGAAAAAAGGGAGGTAATCCATCACTTCGTCCGTAGGCACCTGCTGAAGAAGCACTAAGACCCTCGTGAGCCCCGAAAAACCCCTAACAAACCCGGCATAACCCAGCCTGCGTCCCACTCCCTTCAAAAAACATCCAACACGCAAGTATTTATTAATCAAAAATAATTAACACTTGACTTGAAGTGGTGCACATACGGCATAATAAGGCAGGATAATTGTTATAATCAGAGCATAATATATAATATAATAAACACAGGGTCAGACCGATATATGGGGCTGATATTGGCCTTTCATTAAAAATAGGATCTGGTCCAGTCACATGCACTGGATGCAGTTTGACTGATTATATATTACTTGTAGTTCTGATCGATACTGCACTGAATTGATTCTAATGTTACAATTTGATCAGAATCCACACAAGTATGCATGAATATGTAATTATTGCTATTAGTTGTAGTAGTTTCAATGGAGAATGTCTGTGTTCTATGGTCTAAATGCTATTTCAGAGGCTTTTCCACTCAAAACATAGGGGGTTGAATACTTTATGGAGCAAATGTGTGGTTAATTACAAGATATTAAATTGAATGTAATTTTCTGATTATTACACTGTGAAAAAACTTTGCATCCAATGGGATATAATCTGATTGTAACGCATCACAGTACAACTGAAGTCAAGTGTTACCTGAGTTTACTCTGTCCAACTCTGTACTTCTCATTTATTAAATTCAATTTATAGATTCTAGTCTCCCAAACACCGCCAAACAAACCTCTTTCGAAGGTTCCCAGATAAAACGCGGCTTTAAAACGGGATGTATGGGTGCCGTTTGACAGAGTGCTGCCACTCTCGCAGGCTCCACCTTCAGATTAGATAAGAGTTGGAAAAAGTCTTGAGTGTGTCTTCAAGGCTTCCTGCGCTTTCCCTCTCAATCTCCGGATCTGCTTTTTCGCGAGGCTAAGCGAACACACGCGGAGCCGAGGTGGACCGCATCAAAACCGGATTAGGAAATGCAATCAAGGTGGATTAATTATGGATGGAGCTCGGTTCTGGGTTTGTTTTTTTTTCCCCCCGCGGTAACTCGGCCGGCCGAGCAGAGGGCGAGGTGTCAAAACAGCCGGGGAGAACGGAGGGGATGCTGAGAGAGGGTGATGGCGGCGGACTGGAAGCCAATATACCGGAATGACCGCGCTTGCCAGTGCCCGCTCACCCATTACTTCCACCTGAGACTGTAAGTGCTAAATGGTAGACCTCCACTTGACACCTCCGGCTGCATTTCTCTCAGAGGTTTGGACACATCCACCTACCAATTTGAGCTGTGGGCAAAAGAGACAGGAGATGGAGGCCAGGAGAGCGGGCCGGAGCCCTCTCTAACGGTGATTCATCCATCATAAAAAAAAAAAAAAAAAGAGTCCGAGAGCCCGACCAGCTCTCGGACCGAGGATGACCCCCGCGATCGCTCGGGTGAGGAACGAGCAAAAGCACGTAATAAAAAAAAAAATCACGCAATAAAGACGTCCCAAGTGTCTAATATCCATTTGTGAGCAGCCGGAGGGAAAATATACAGTAGCGAACAGTCACTCATCACTTATGCCTCTCAGCACCCCCCCCACCAGGGATCTCCTGTACCATCGGCTTAGGAGCAAAAGCTCTCTGCACTCCTAAATACTTTCCCCTGCAGACTGCTTCCCTCTGGGAATTTGTCATACAGTATCTCAAGACTCGGTTAGCAGGCTTGAAAGTGAATTCCTATCAATTAGTAGTTCATAGGAAGAGCGGTGGAGTGGGTTGTCAGGCTTCTGTCTATATTTGAGTTATGTACCTTCTGGTGTTTGTATTATGAGATACATCGGTAGTGCGCTAGTGTACTTCTCTATGTGTGTGTGTGTGTGTGTATGGGTCTGCCGGCGCTACAGCAAGAGCAACATTTGCTCTCGCTCGCGACACACTCTCTAACATATTTATTCGGATAAATTAGGAAGGCTTTTACCACAGTGGCAAGTGCAGGACGCCTAGACCCTGATTCATTAGTTAAAAAGCACCCTAATAAATTCCCCACTTTTAATGTTTCACAGAGCTATTAAAGTCGCACGAAGCCCGGCACAGCCCTGTTTCCCATTACAGCTTTCAATAAATGACAATCGGCACTCGGAGACGGGAGAGGGGGGGGGCGGGAGGCGGTGGAGGCATCAGACTTTTCAGCCCTGCCTTTCAAAGCCTTCCTAATAGCACGTAAAGACTTATTAGCCATTGTGTGCAGGCGCTTTAGAGGAGTGAGGCACTTTGTTTCAGAGTTGCCCGGGCTTAAGTTAATGAATACAGCCGCCGCTTGACTGAGGCTAATTCACATCGCTCAGCAGAAGAGCTTCCATATCAATCTATATCAGTTACACGGGGACCGTCGGAGATGAAGGCAAATCTGCCGGAGAGCTAGGGAGAAACACAGGGGCAGGAAGGAGAAAAAAAAAAAAAAAAAAAAAAAAAACGATAAGCCTTTTAGAAAATGAGAGAGAAGAAGACAGAGACGGTGCCTCAGAGAGTTTCCATTCAATTCCTATTCATACTGTTTAGGCTTAAGTCTTCGCGGGAGGAGCCAGGACAGGAATTCCGTAATGGCTGATAGAACGGACAGTAAAAAAACACACTTCATTGATTAGCACTCCGTAAAACAGAACCACAAACTTCTTCCTGTGATATTCCTTAATTAATTGTTTCCTCCTCTCCGGGAAATGAACTCCCCCGAGAGAGATAAATTCCCCTCAATCCATCTGAACTCATCCCACTTAACGGAAAGGGGAAGACTCGACCGATACCCAAACATTGTGAGGAGGCCGGAAATTGATGAGGCCTATTTACCTCTAGACAGTGTTGTATTTCAAAGACTCCCCGGCCTCTTCATCTGTCCATGCTCCTGTGTTGACTGCAGAGACATACAGTGTGTTTGTGTACGTATGGCAGATATTATACCTCGCCATTCATTTTCAATTAACTCTATTAATCTCGATGGTCACTCTCTATTGTAACATCACTTCACCGAAGAAAGAAAAAGAAAGAAAATGGATGGGCTTCTAACTAGGGTCAAGCCGATATATCAGTTTACCAATAGATCAGACCGATATTAAAAATTGCCAGTCACTGTCATCCACCTCTATGATGGATATATAGATGCAGTTTGATTGGTTACATACTTATTGTAGAATTGATCAATGCTACACTGGTTGTCTATGGGAAGCCCTTCACCTGAATTGATTCTAATTCATCATTCATCATTTTGATCAGATTCCACACAGGTATGCATGAATATGTTTTATCTTTATTATCACTATACTGAATACTTTCCAATTTTTTGGTGAAATTTTGGCATGACAACAGTCATATTCAAAGACTGAATATCAGCACATAACATTGGCTATTGGCAGCTTCAATCTAAAAAAATTATTCGAAAACAAATATTGGTCATATGATGGCGTAGGGCTGGGCAATATGGTTGAAATCAATATCACGATAATCATAAGGATTTTTCTCAATATCAATATACACAATATGGTTCATGTATGCAAAATCACGTTAAATAATCAAATTAATGTTCATCTCATTGAACCGAATGGTGATGTTAGGTGTGATGTCAAACAAAACAGAAATATTCAAATAATATTCCAACCATACCTCATTTTATGAGAGTTTTTAAGTAAAGTTTGCTTGTCATCATCAATTTAGACAGCAGAAACGTGTGTCACGATGTTAAAATATCTTCATATCATCAATCATATCGTGATGATATGAAGATATTTTAACATCGATAATATTGAATTATCGCCCAGCCCTAACTGTGATCCACCTCTGATATGATGGATATGATGCAGTTTGATTGATTACATAATTATTGTAGAATTGATCAATGCTACACTGGTTGTCTGTGGGAAGCCCTTCACCTGAATTGATTCTAATTCATCATTCATCACCGGTATTGGCCTTCGAAAACCCATATTGGTCATATGATGGCCCAATGTACACGTGTGCACACATCTACACGACGGCATACACACACACACACACACAAACACAACAAATACACACATGCAAACACAAACCTTTTTCAAACTTGTTTCTCAAGTTGCTTGTGGTGTGAATAAATAATTGCTGCAGGTCTGATTTGAGTTTGCTGCTAAAAGCTTCGAGTCCAAAGAGCAGTTACTTCTACAGGGGCTTCTAGATGCCCGGGCAGCTAAAAGCAAAAGGTCTGAACAAGGAGGAAGGAACGTAAAAAAAAAAAACTGCAGCGTCGCCATCATTCATACATACATAATGCTATTCCCACTACACTGCACTCCGGTCCCGTTGCATACATCCACGTTCCTAATGGACGCGTTAATGGTCAAGTCCTCAAGGGCCGCCCTGATGAAGATTGAAATTGACAGGCGGCACTCAAGACTTTGCAAACACACACACGCACACACACGCACACACACCTGAGCCAGCTTTCCTAAACTGTGAAAAACAACAAGAGCGACTGCGTGGACATGATTAAACCATCCGTTTATCAATTTGTCACGGCACACAAACACACACACACACACATACACACACACACACCGGAGCTGACTCTTGTTTATTATGACGTCCATTAGCATGAGTGACGGGAAGGTTAAGAGAGGTGAACAGTTACACCGGTCCGCTGAAGTGTGACAAAAAAAACGGTTCCGCGGCTTACGGGTGGGGGGGGGGGGGTGGGGGGCGTCGGACCCTCCCGAGACTTCATCGACAAAAGGTCAAATTCGGAGAGGAGAGGGCGACCTTTTCGCGCCGCGGGATCCTCGGCTAGTGCCGGGCCGTAATGATGGATTACAAAGCCCGCTCCGCCGGACAGGACGGGCGCGCTCGCCTTTCAAAGACAATGATGGTGTGTGTGTGTGTGTGGACTTTGCTGTTGTCATCTCCATCCCCCCTAGCCTTAGCTCTTCCCAAAGGACTGATGGAGGGGGGTGGGGGGGGTGGGGGGGTGGGGGGTTTGGGTGTTCGGGATGGGCTGAACACCTGCCTCTCCAGCCCGCTGACCCCTACTGTGGGCCAACAGTGGCTTCGGCGAAGTCCGCCAGAGGCTAGGGCGACGTATGTATGCGAGTGTGTGTGTGTGTGTGTGTGTGTGTGTGTGTGTGAGACTGTGTGTTTGTCAGTCAAGCTGTCAGTCAGAGTGACGGGTCATTGTGTCCGCTGACAGCTGGCTGAGAGCTACAGCACTTCCATTAAGAGGGAACATCACTCACTGGCCATTACAGCCACACAGTCCTCCCCTGTTCGCTGAGATGGAGGATAGCGGGTCCCACATATACGCGCTGGCACCGGGCGAACTCCCCCCTGGCAACCGCACACACACACACACACACACACACACACACACACACACAGGCCGGTCCTGCTACTCACACACACACACACACTTCAAAAAGGCGCAAATGCTCATATGTAAACTAGGATTTGATTTTTTCCTGATATACTGCACCGGTATTTATTAAAAATAGGTATGGTTCAGTCAGTGTCATCCATCTCTAATATGATGGATATGATGCAGTTTGATTGATTACATATTTGTCGTAGAAATGATCAACGCTACACTGGTTGTCTATAGGAAGGCAATAAACTAATTTATTTTAATGTGACAGTCTGATTGGATTATTGGCATTAGTATAGTATTAGTATATTTTTACCACAATTATCATCCTCGATTTCAATGGAGAGTTTTAGTGTCCCATGGTCTAAATCAGTGGTTCTCAACGTGGGGTCCAGGGACCACCAGGGGTCCTTGAGGGGGTTCCAGGGGGTCCCCAATCAAATTGATGAATTGTTAAACTTCAGCATTATTTCATTTACAAGAAGTTAACACAATCAGTGGAATGTAGAAGAATGACTGTTTTGATCATAGCTTCACTGTTATCTCTCTACCTACAATACAGATAGTCATGGGATTCTGGACAAAATCATGTCTAACATTAATAATATTTGCAGATTTGGGTCCAAGAGACAAAATCTCATCAAATGGGGGTCTGTGGCCCCGATGTGGACTAAATTACAGGGTCCTTGCTATGAAAAAGGTTGAGAATCGCTGGTCTAAATGATGTTTCAGAGGCTTTTTGATGTTGACAAGAATACAATTCTAGGGGAAACATCACCTTTGGAATCTTTTGGTCTGGAAAATCAGCATACTATATCGGCAGCTTCAATCCAAAACTGTTAGCCGCCGTCAAAAACCCACAGCGAGCTAACCCGAATGTACAAATGTGCACACACTCGCATACAGCACACACACACAAAAACAAACACAAACAAACACAAGGTGCCTCTTGCCTCATCTAGTTCAGAGATGAAGATGGGCTTCTCCTCGAAGCCGATGGGCATGGGCTCGTTGGGCGGGATCTCCACCTCTTCGTACATCTTAGTGTTGTCCCTGCGGATTCCCTCGGGCAGCAGCATCTGAGCGTCACACAGAGACAGAAAATCACAAAATGACCTCGACGGCTCGAAAACAGCATCTTTTCAACACACTCCAAAACCGACAGAACCCTTGGAAGGATATTCAAAGTCATGAGAGACAACCCAATCATCTAGTTTATTTAGATTTTGGCAATCGACCAACAGCCGAAAATGGCTTTTAATTCCCATATCCTACCTGCTCCCTTTGAAAATACTGAGGAAACGCACCCAAGAGAGGTCTATGCTAATAAGTAATGGGTGAAAGAGAGCAGGAATTAAAATGAAGATATTCTAAAAACCGGATTAAAGCAAAGGCTTGTGGGTAATCTGTTGGGTACTGGGGTGTAATGAAGGAGCAGACTGCGTGACTGAGGGTGTCAAGGTGGGAACGTGAAGCGCTGCGGCGCTGCCGGGAGATGAATCAACTTACCTTCCTCTCAAAAAGAGAAATTCAGAAAAATACAGAATGCGGTATAACTTCATTTAAAGACTGCTCATTTGTGTAAACTTGTATTGTGTAAAACATCCAAGACTGAGTAAATATTACACAACATTCCCAGTTGGATTTAGGGAACACACACTTGATGACTAGTTGGATTTAGGGAACACACGATTGATGACTAGTTGGATTTAGGGAACACACACTTGATGACTAGTTGGATTTAGGGAACACACACTTGATGACTAGTTGGATTTAGGGAACACACACTTGATGACTAGTTGGATTTAGGGAACGCACACTTGATGACTATTTGAATTTAGGGAACGCACACTTGATGACTCGTTAGATTTAGGGAACACACACTTGATGACTCGTTAGATTTAGGGAACACACACTTGATGACCAGTTAGATTTAGGGAATACACACTTGATGACCAGTTAGATTTAGGGAACACACACTTGATGACCCGTTAGATTTAGGGAACACACACTTGATGACCAGTTAGATTTAGGGAACACACACTTGATGACCCGTTAGATTTAGGGAACACACACTTGATGACCAGTTAGATTTAGGGAATACACACTTGATGACCCGTTTGATTTAGGGAACACACACTTGATGACCAGTTAGATTTAGGGAATACACACTTGATGACCAGTTGGATTTAGGGAACACACACTTGATGACTAGTTGGATTTGGGGAACTCACTTGACAATCAGTTATGCTACGAAAACACAGAACCAAAACTAAACTTTCCACTCTTCCTGTATTATTTTTTCCTCTGTTGTACTCTGCAGGAGGACTAAATCAGGAGTGAAAAAGAGGAAAGTGCTGAACTGTCGCACACAAGATCATCTGTACAACTGGAACATGCTAGCGCTGAATCAGTCATGGTGCCAAATTGTGTCTGTAATTGGACCTAAAAGTCGTGTCTTTCCCCAGCCTTAGATGAGCCACAAGGTGAAATCAGGGCACAAAGAACACTCATACCACAGACTTCACAGTAGCACCGCAGAACTACCACAGAATCCTGAAGACTTGATGAGTCAACGGAAGAGAGCTGTGGCATTTTAGATGCATTTTTCCACTGCTACATTGGCAACTGTCTAACCAATTTTCGTTATTCGGGCCTCACCTTGGCTCCTCCGACGAACGCAGGCGTCTTCGTGGCCTCGGCGTAGCTGTCGTAGACGTTGGGATAGCGAATACGTTCGTACACTCTTTCCCTGCTCAGCACCGGTTCGCGTCGCGCCGTCAGCAGGGCCTGCTCCCTGTGCGAGCCGGGACAAAACGTGTTTGACGTGAAAAATAGTGGAAAACAAAGTCTGGTGAGGTGAGGCTGGGCTTTTCCAGATGGGGAACATGAGAGAAGTCTATGTCAAATTAAAGTCAGATCAACTGCAAAGAAATCAAAATAACCGGCAACATCATTTCAACATGTTTACACTGGACCAATTATATGCAAGATGTCACACCTGCGAACCCGCGGTTTTCATACGTGCAGGCTCATCTCCATTTTTGTGCTTTAGGATGAATACTGCGCTTGATGGATGATACAAATGAAAGGCAGAGATGTGAGGCATAATGTTCCTTCCTAAAGTGGCTTACCTCTCTACTAATCTTTTCCTTCACACTCTGGCGGATTTGGCCATGCTAAGTTTTTAATTAAACAGATCGCTGCTCTTTTTTTCATCCCCTGAAATTAAACTTTCAGAAAAATCCTTTATAGAAAAAAAAAAAAAAAAAAGATGCGAGGAGCTGCTCAGTCAATATGTGTAGTGTTTTTTCTTTTTCTTTTTTGTAAAGCTGCAGCCAAGTTGTGATGAAAAATGCAAAAGGTTGTGGGGTTTTCCATGTTGAAACTTGAGAGCACAGGATGGAGACAGAGACAGAAAAAGAACAGAGACAAAGGAGTCGGGGGGGGGGGAGAAGACGGAGAGAAGTTTCGAGAGCTGATCTACCTCTGCGCTCTCATCTCTTTGGGGTCAAAGTAGAAGGCAGCATCTGAAGAGTCCATGTCATCTGCGCCTTTCCCTCTCTTCCGCTCCCTCTTCTCCTCCCTGCGGTACATCTTCATCATCTGCTTCTCCTGCTCCGACTGGATGGTCACCTGGCACCCGAAGATGGGCTTGCTCGCCTCGCCGCTGCCTTTGCGGCTGCCGTCTGAAGGGGAACACAAACAAAGATTTAAATGAAAGGCGAAAGGCCGCGACATCAGAGGTTAGATTGGACCGGATTCCTTTAAATATCGGGCAGCCTCGCTGAGATCACATTTCAGTCACACAATCAGCAACATACAGGGACATACATTATAAAAAGCAAATGTAAAAACCATAGAGCATGTGAGACTCATTGCTTTAAAATCACTGAAGGAGGCAAGAAAGGAAATTCAAAGTGCAATCTGTTCCATTTACAAGGCACACAGTGCCAGAAACCAGCCTTGCCAAGATGAGAATTTATGCAGCATTTTAAACCAGTCATACGATCTGATAGCATAATTAATGGTTTTAAAAGAATTGGAAGTAAGTAAAGATGTGAAGTACAGGGGAGTCGTATACAGTAGATGGACATCTCATAGTTAGAGATGACCAGCCAACTTTATGGTATAACTCACAATAGTAAGTCCAACATTCATTTTATTTTGAAATGCAAACAATTCAAAGTAATACAAGATTTACCTACACATCCTATAGTCCATAGTATAGCAACAATTGTACTGTACACTTTTATCCTTTATTTACAGAATGAAATACAAGATGAATTTCGCAATTGAAATCAATGTGAAAATGCAAACTGTAGTCAACAACACAACAACATTTTTAAGGCCTCTAAAACTGAATTTAAGCCTTAAAATGCCATTTTCACCCATCAAGACCTTTTAAGGCCTTGAGTTTAGATAATATAACTTAATACATTTTAAGAGTTTTCAGACTTGTTACAGGTGTTATAGAAAACCTGTGTTTAGTCATCCCAGGATTCAGAGAAATCAAAGCCGCTTGTTCTCATTGAGTAAAACCACACATTGCTATCGGGAGTGAGTAAAAACTGATTCATAGTTAAGCAGAGATCTTGAAAGCCCATTGTGAGCGTCATCTGTAGTTTGTGTGTGGCGCGGCGAGGGTTAATGCCCCCAGTGCAGCCTCCCTGTTAGAGGCACAACAGCTCAATAAAAGGCAGAATTGCTCTTGAAAACAGATGAGATCTGATGATTGCACCGCGGCCCGGGCTGATTGACTGAATGATTTCTTCTTTATCTCGTCTAGCGGGCTCTACCTGCTGTGTGCAGCCTCCCTCTCCTCCTCCCAGCTCTCCTCCTCTTCCTGTCACTCCCTCCCTCCCATTACCTCTCCGAACCCCCCCCCCCGACCCCCTCACCACCGCCCCCCCCCTCCCCCGAATGCACCAATTCCTCTGTCTAAACCATTCCCCATCCTTTACTTTCCTCTCTATCTGTGAGCCATCACGCCTTGTTATGCGCGCCCTCCCCAACAGTGATTGCCTCCAAATCTCCTGGATTCCCGCTTCCCCGGGCCTTTGTAGTGCCGTATGCATTATGAAGAGCAAAGCGAGGTAGATATTGTGTTTGTTTTCGAGGCGTTTCCAAGGCGTTTTCCCAAAGCCTTTGCAACGAATGCGGCCCTTAAAATCATAAGCAGATTTTCAAGAGTAGTTCTAAGGCAGGTGTTTTATGGAGCCAACATAACATAACAAATAAGGCATTTGATAAATCGACTGGCCATACCATACCAAATAATTATGATTCAAATAATCTCATCTCAACATTGTATAATAAATGAATACATTAAAACCTTGACTCAAGCTGGGCAAACCTCAACAAGGAGTGATACATAAATCTCAAAACTACACATATAAGTAGCCCTTCCTGATTTTGGTGGTTAGAACATGAGGCACAATACGACACTCATGATCATCAATGCATAAAAAGTGGATTTTGAGAAATGAATTAATGAATCAACTACGATAAGTTGTAGCCAGTCATTAGCCTCATCCAAGTGAAATGACTCATCGTAACACCTTCTATTATGGGACACGAACCAAACCGACTGACAGTGAGAGCAAGGATTACAAAAATGCTGTTGGATGTTAGATCAATCACAGATGTTGATTGTAGAATCATGAACAAATGCGGATGATGGTGACATGCAGCACATCAATGTCAGACAGAGAAAAAAAATGAGCATCGCCTGGAGGGAAGTAAGCAGCCTCTTTACAGTTTTCTGGTGAGTAACGTTAACTTTGCCTACATCCTCTTGTTCAGAACGGGTTTCTCATCCTCTTCTTCAGGAGCGAACGGAGCGATCGCTACCTTCCTCTCGTCCATCCTTCCGTTCTCCTCTGTTACTTCAGGTTAGTCGGGCGACGCAAATTAGATCGCTTGCAAGTTGCCGCCAAAATCTGTGTTGCGTGGCAATTATAATGATCTGACTGCGCTCCGCTCTCCGCGCCCCTTTGACCTCTTGCTCTCTGCTACTCACAGCTGCACTTTGTGTTTGAGCAGGAGAAAAAAAAAAAAAAAAAAAGGCCTATCTATCTGGACCACTGTCTTAGGAAATCGTCTAAGATGCTTGTCGGGGGAAAAACACTGGTATCATCACCTTCTTGTTAAAATCACGACAGAGCCATTTGTTAAGGTATATCAAATCTGGGAAACAGATTCCAGGTTTTTTTTTTTTTACACTTCCTCGACACAAGCTCGCGCCTAATGACCCAAGTCAAAGACATTTGCGCAAACACACACACACACACACTCAATGGGAGGCTATTTATACCAGATTGGAGCTGTCAACTCCCCCAGCTGGCTGTGTCGCTGGACTAGGTAGCTCGACCTTTGACACCGGCCTCTCCTTCCACCCGGCTGTCAGACGCCTTATCGCCGGATCAGGGGGGCCGCGCTAATTAAGACTCCTCCTCGTTATTGCCGCTGTGTTAATTATGCGGCGGGAGGCAGGTTTAATTGGCAGCCCTAGCCTTGCGACAGGGTGCTGTCATCAACCCTGTGTCTACCTCGCAGCTGGAGAGTCACGCGGACTTGACCGGACTCTCTGGGGGGGGGGGGGGGGGGGGGGGGAGTAAGGCGGCCATGTAGAGGCCCCGGGGGGGGGAAGGAAGCTACCAGGCATCACGTTCACCTGGAAGTCAAACAAAGGCTCCAGTGGAAGAATAACCTTTGGATAAGAGCGAGGAGAGCAACGCAGAAGGACGAAGGGCCTATGGTAGAAAATACTCTAATGACACATGACAGCATTAGGTCAGTGTGCTTCCATCGCATCACGAAGAACAGAAGACCTTATTTGTGTTAATTGAGTATATAAAGACCACGGTGGTGGGAATCACGCGAGAAAGCTTCCGATATGATATGATCTTGAAACGGGAGCAACACTGGCAGTGTTGCTCCCGTTCCCCTTCATTTTGCGAAGTGCTGAGATTACTGTAGATACCGCGCGGGTTATTTTTCTCTTTCCTCTCATTCGACGGCAATAAACAGCCGCATTATCCCCGACAAGAAATGCCAAAATCGATTATACTCACGAGCGAAATGTCATGAATCAATCCCATTTAAAACTTCGACGCCTTTCGAGCAAAGCCTTTGATAGAATATCATAATGGCTTTTGTGAAATGAAAATAATGCTGGTACAGGAGCGCCTTGGTGGCACTGGAGACAAACGCCTCACCTCTCTCTATTTCTCTCTCTATTTAAAGTCAGGTTGAAGTCAGAAGTTAACCTCCGCTTCTATGTAAAACAAGAGCTGTGACCATGAGGGTTTCACATAAAGAAGATTCTTTCCTACATGTATTCCTTTGCACCTTTCTTACAACGTGGCTTTGTTGTTCAATGGTTACCCTCTTATAACTCTTCCTCTCCAAAAGTGATGCTGACTTCAATATTAAACATAAAAGCCTATTGTCTGTCAAACAATAAGTAATGAGATCCATTAATAGTGTTTTCCACGAGCGCATGGAGTAGCTAGCCAAAGAGGAAAAAAGAAGCCAGCTAGGGCAGTCAGGGGTCAATTTGGACCTTGATTGAATTCAAAATACACATCTTAATTATTGAGTATTTTACTGCCTTGCTAAAAAACTGCATGGTTTCTTTTCCAGTTCAATCATGAGTTATGTTGAGCATTGGCATATAACACTCACTCGAGATATTAGGCAGACGAAGAGGCAAAAAATCCATAATCGGGGTTGACATGACCATGAAAACTATTCGCTCGCAGAATAGCCTACATAAAACACAGCCTCAAAGAAAATACTCGAGAATGAATACGTCTTAAAAATATACTGGTAGATGACTGTTGTTAGGTTTGTTGGAGATGGTTCAGTCCGGGTCAGTGGAAGGTAACATGGCTCCATCACAAGGCTGCATCATCTCAAAAGAAATCCAACTATTTCTCCAGACAAGGGAGATCGACTTTGTCCAAACCGACAGGATCTCTGTCCTCACGTGCTAAAGGTATGCAACCCGTCGGAACCGTAAAGAGCAGAGGTTTTTTCCTTCCGTTTACGAGTGCGAGCTCCCGTTACATCTAGGCCTCGGTGGAATGAGGAGCAACGTCAGCCGGCGGTATTATCGTTTTGTGACTGCGCTAGAAAGACCCATGCTTGATCATTCCTCCCTCGAACACAAAGACAAGAGAGAACGATCTAGTAAGTGATAGCGTTATCCAGCAGAAACCCCCGTTCTCTCTGAGTCTATCAGGACTCAAAAAGCTCTTTTGAGAATCTTATTCCGTCTCAAATGCCCTCTCTAACTTCCCAGTGATTTCCATCTCAAAGGCTCCTCTTCCCCTTTCTTCATCACTGCATTTGGGACACAGTCACGTCAGTAAACCCCCCCTCCCAACCTCCTGACATGGCTGATGTACATTCTCCTCCTCCCCAATTCTTTGATCTAGTCCCAGCCCCGTCTCTCCTCTCTCCGCATGAGCTCGCCGCCGCTGTGCCGGGGCATTCGCCAATTACTAAGTTTGCTGGATATGATTGGGGAATTTGCTCCATTCAAATTTCGCCTTTTCCCTGGAGACTGCTGCTTTTCTAAACAAATGTAAACAGATAGAGAGCAATTAGTGGAAGGCAGCCCTTGAATACAGATAAGGCGGCGGAGAGCAAAGTAATGAGCATCACTAGGAATACACTTATACGGGTGTACATGTGTAGTGTCTCGGCCTGGCCTAACAGAGGGGGTATTTTGCAAAGCCACGTATTGTATTGCAGTGTCAGCATGACCCATATGCACTGAAGCTCCAGCACAGTGGTTCTTGATGCGTTGACTGATTATCTGTCAGCAAATAGGATCCGAGCGGCATGCCACGTATTCACGATTCAACAGGCCAAATCCAATCAAACCCATGAGATGCATATCAACCCCACCCATCTCTCCTGTCACAATCCACTCTATATTATCTAATAAGCAAGATAAGCCAGTAAAACGCTACTAACAGCCCTAACTCTTACAATGCCGGCCGTCGACAACTTTAACAGTCTTCAAAGTCTGCAAATCAGAGTCTGTGTATGAGCTTTCCAGGGTACCAAAGAGGCGGCTCCAGCATTTATCCACTCATAAACCACCGCCTCCCATCGGCCGTTTGAAATGTGGAGATGAGCCGCCCGCGAGTATCTGCACATTGATAAACACGCAAGTGCCGGGCTGCAAAACCGCAATTTTGAAAGCTAATCAGCAAGAGACAGGCTTTCCCGCTAAATCCCGCTCTTCCTGATGGCATGCAAAAAGTGGAAAATTTAATCAGCCTTTTTTTTTTTCCCCGCCCCGGCTGACCTCGCCCGCGGTCGTCAAGGCAACGCTAATCTCAAAAGCTGTCTGGCAGGTGAACTTCTTGACACTGATCAGAAGTTGTTCGCTAGGCAGGGGGCGGCACGAGCGGAAGTTGGAAGCAGTTTGTCTTCTTTGGTCCGAGCCATAGCAGAAATGTTTACTTTGCTGTGGTTTTTTTTTTTTTCGGATTTGGTTCGTTTACCTTCGCACTGCCCAGTTAGAAGCTTGAAAATAAAAGTCACATGGACTCACGAGAAGCTCCGTTATTGGACAGAGTTTTGGTAACCTGTCGTCCCGTGAGGTTAGAGATTTTGGCACCAAGGGAGAGTCGAAAACAACTCCAAATCCACTCTCTCTCTGCCGCAATTTACCTTCTCTGGTGTTCATACAGTTAAGAACACATGAAGAAATAGCTGAAAATGATGAGTTCATTTTGTTATGCTAGGATTTCCAAGCTATCGGATCCATCTCCTCATACCCACAAATCCTGACATTTCGGGGTAGTTTCCTGTAATTGGTTACAGATTACTTTCTCACTCCTGCACCGCAGTTCTCCTGGAAGGGGGCTGGGACCCGTTCAAAGATATTTGGTGCCGCCCAAGTTCGAAAGGGCATTTTCTTCACCTGGCCAAACAAACTGAACTAAAGGAGGGAACACTAGAGTTTGAATAAACCACTCCAAACACGCCGGGTGTGAACGCACCCGAAATGTAGAGCAGGAAAACTTCTGAACGTTGTTTTGCCACTGAGACTGATGAGGGGGAGAGAAACAGAGGAGAGATAAGCTCTTTAAAGTTTTACAAACATTACCCCGACACTAGAGGAAGTTAATACCTCAAAACGATTAAATATTAACAGTTAACCTTTACGTGGCGACGCTGAGCTCTTTTGCCGGGGTGGAAAATGAGTTCAGGTGGCTTAACTTTTGTGTTAAAGGGAATTAGTATCAGTATCACTGTTCCATAAACAAACCAAACCATTCTCGTCACTATGATTTTGTCCATCCCATACCGTGAAAGAAGAGAGGCCTGCTGAGATCATTGTACTATTGAGCTACACTACCACTGCACCTGGTTATCAGGTCAGAAGTCCACTGTAATGAAATAAAATGGCCCGGTTCACATAAACCCCTCTATCAAATATCGAGTATCTGATACTACAGCTACTGTAGATACTACAGAGACAGAAGGCCGTAAGAACCATCAATGATTTAACCTGCTAAATTAATTAGAGTTACTAGTCCACATTAATTAAGTGAGGGCTCATTTACTGTTTCATATCCACCATTAAAATCTATATTTAGGACTTGTGACTATCAAATTACTCCAAAAACTCAAAAGGCTGAGCTTGTATGACTTTAAATGGTTCAAGGATTATTCTGAAAAAGCAGAAGCTCTCTCTTCTAATCTTCTGCCGGTCTTTGATGCCTCGCCTCGCATTCGGATCAGAAGACAGCTCCGGCAATGATGAATTATCCATCCTTATCTTCCCACCGATATCTTCGGCTACTCGCAACTCTCGCTCTGCGCGGTTTATGAAGGAATAGGAATCTGCCTCCTCGTGAAGAGGGGAGAAAAGAGGTCAAGAGGCGGCGGCGGCGGCGCTTGGAAGTAGCAGATGTGCACGGGAGGCGGGTACGCCACTAGGAGGGCGGCTTCCGAAATACAATCTCATACAAAATCGATGAACTTTATACCGCTGGGGGAGGCTCCGACATAAACCAGTGGAAGAGGCCTAGTCCATAGAAGAGGCGTACAGGACCATACAGGCCTCGGCGTACTCCGCTTAACAACACCAGGCACGAGTCGGCCTCCGTGCCTATTAGTGCGGGATGATATTTTATTATTTCTCTTATTCATGAGGGGTATTAAAGCAAGGACAGAAATAGAGAGCCTGGCCGCGAGGGAGGCTTTAGTCTGGTCTTCATCCATCCAGGTACACGACATAAAAAAGAAGTGCTGGAGAAATAATGAAGAATCGGGTTGAAGTTAATGGCCAATCTTTTGGGTAATGGCCTTTCGGTGGATTGAGCCGTTTGACAGGCACGCATGAGAACGGGAGTGCTACGCAGCTGAGGCGAGAGATGGATTGATAGATACATTGATAGATATGCATTAAGGGAAAGGAAGAAGGAAAGACGTGGGAAAGACAAAGAGAGAAAGACAGAAAGAAACTGTTGGGAGCATTGAGAGTATTTGGCAGAAAAGGGCAGAGAAATACTACAAAAATGAGGAGAGTGGATACAATTCTGTTTGAATCTAGAGAAAGTTGACATAATGAAATGGACTGAGCAGCCAAAGGTATTGACTGATATTCACTATCAATCACAACAAACCTGCTGGTGACGGGCCAATGCTGAAATCTGATTTTATGAAGCAAGAGAGGCAAACTGTTTGCATTGTGTCTAAAGAGAGCGTTGTAGTGCATTTATGTATCTACTCGCGCCTCCATTCAAATCTTTTGTTTTTGCTGTTAAATATCTCAAGCATACTGTATCCCTATCTAGAGCATCATCATATTAACAGAAAGGGAAGCCATCATGTGCTAGTATTACTCAAGCCCCTATTCATACGGGTGTAACGTGAGGACCTTGTGTAAATAATGAACAACCTCTGTGTTTCACATTCACACAGGATAATGAAGTTAGCACTAGGACATATGTAGGAGTTCTAGATTTTACAATTTGTCATTTCCCGGTGTAGCGAAACAAAACGCCAAGTCTATAGATTCCACTACTGCCTCTATTGTTCATGACAGGAGGAAGGGAGCAATCGTGTGTCTAAAAGAAGAAGAAAATAACACTAACAAATAACACACGGCAAAAACAAATTAAGGCTGAAATTACTAGAGTTCAGTTCGCCCTGTATTATATTATTGCTTCTGTCTTCGCCAAAATACAGGAGGAAATTGCCACTGGAAGTTCGACTTTACTAACGATAGACATGGCGGATTCGCACCGGATTAAAAACACTGACAATCATGCCGATTATTTCAAATCACTGGACCTCCCGAGATAATATTCGACATGAAGACGTTCTCCCGTCTTAAATCGGACTAGTCGTAGACCGCTATCCAACACGCGGCATCGGCCGGTTCTAGCCTCACCACGCCAGAATCGTAATCTTTGAGGCTCTCGAGTTCTGAGAGATGAGTATCGATTACAGCATCAAAACCATCTGATAGATCCGCGGGGATTGCAGGGGGGCTTGACAGCGTTGCCTGCCGCTGTAGCGATTAACATCTTAACATGGATCAGCGGCGAAGGGGGCGGTGACCCCCCCCGCCACAACAGAGGACCTGTCCTAACCCCCGGACTGTACATTACACACTCCTGGCTTCCCCCCCCACCCCACCCCCGAGAGAGAGAACGAACCTTGACAATCCTCCAAGAGGCGGCCGGCGTGGGAAGAGGACTCGGGGGAGGGGGGAGGGGGGAGGGAGGGGGGATCAGGTTTGACTTTGAAATCTACGAGTGGTTGTTGTCCTCGCGGTGGCAAAAAAAAACCTTGTAGAAACGCAAGTCGCAAAGGGGGGGGGGGGGAGTTTTTAAATTCGGTCCCGGGGTCCGGGAGAATAAAACACAGCAGACAAAGACTGAGAGGCTGCGGCTCTGGAGCACATCTACAGTAATGCATCAAAAAATCGCGCTCCCCTGTTACTATATGAGTGCACAAATCATTTTTTTTATTGCTTCTGAAAATGCAAAAAAAAAAAAAAAAAAAAGAAAGAAAGACAAGAATGAATAAATAGCCTGAAGAATTACACTAGCGATATGACCTTCAGCCGGTGCGTCAGCGTGGTTCGGTGTATTGAATATGTCATCTGGGCTAAAGGTTTTTTTTTTTTTTTTTTTTTTTTTCTTTTAATCGAGATAAATTCATGCCCGGTCTGCCCGTGATGCTCTCGCTCCGAGCGGAGAGTTTTGCGTTGCCATGGAGATGACCTGGTTGCCACCGGGGGGGAGGGGGGGGTGGGGGGGGGGCTCGTCTCACCTGGTGGGCAGCCGAGCCTGTCAGGTGGGACGGAGAGGAGGGAGTCGACTACGGCTGCCCTTCGCTGGAGGAGGGTGGAGATCATCTCCAGTCCCTCTGGGCCCAGCAGCTCGAACAGCTGGAGGAAGAGAAGAAGAGAGGAGGAGAGGGAGAGGGAGGGGAGGGGAGGGGAGGAGGGGAGGAGGGGAGGGCGGTAAAAATCAGTAGCCGTAAGGCAAAAATACAGTACTACACAGCCGCAAACATACACAAACACACACATATACTACACAGCCGCAAACATACACATACACACACACATATATACACACATCCTATGGTTCACCAGCCCACCCCCAATCCCCCCCCCCCACTCCCCACCACCCACCACCACCACCTCCGAACACGCCTCCAGTGCCAAGACTGAGCACCTGGTAATTACCATCCGCCTGGTACAGAATATGCTCTGCCGCTTAGCCTCCCAAACACAGCCACCTGGCACTTAGCTGGTGACAGAAAAACAGCAACCACGACGACGACCACGACGACCACGACGACGACAACAACAACAACAACAACAAAAACAAGAGAACTCCTGAGCTAGAGCGCGGCGCAGAGCCACGAGGAAAATCACAAGCGCGGTCGGAGAGAAGCAATCGGCGACATCGCGAGCGGCGACGTCCGACGGTTGGTTATAGCGCGGCGGTTCTCAACGTGGGGTCCGGGGGACCGCCAGGGGTCCTTGGGAAGGCTCCAGGCGGTCCCCAGCAAAGTGATGAATTGTTAAACTTCACCGTTATTTCATTTACAAGAAGATACACACAATTAGAGAATGTAGAAGAATGACTGTTTTGATCATAGTTTCACTGTTATCTCTCTACCTACAATACAGACAGTCATGGAATTCTGGACAAAATCATATCTAACAATAAAAATATTCTCAGATTTGGGACAAAATCTCATCAAATGGGGGTCTGTGGCCCTAATGTGGACTAAATTAGGGGTCCTCGATATGAAAAAAGGTTGAGAATCACTGATATAGCGGACCTGACTATAACGACTGTAACAAAGCATTCGACGCTTGGTGATATATATATTTTTTTTTTCTTCAGGGGTTGTGTTTCTGCGGATGGAGGTATGGTTTGCTCTTTCGGTGCGTCCTCCCTCGGGAAGGCAATAGTCAGCGCAGCGGGGGACTAAAACAACAGAAGCACTTTGATGTCAGGTCAGCCATCGCCTTTGTTGGGGTTATCTTTGTTTCTCTCGGTGGTCTCTTTTATATCTGTTCTAAACTTCTATCGGTCCCTGTGAACGTCTCTTTTTTTTTATTATAGTTTGTTTATTGAGTGTGTGTGTGTGTGTGTGTGTGCAGAGTGTGTGTTTTCACCTGCCCAAAGAGAATTTTTTTTTATGGGCTCTCGTGAATTCTGTCCTTGGGAGTTGATTGAATAGGAGAGGATGAGGTGAGGACTCCGCCGGGACTGAGAGGCAGAGTCTCTCCTTCAGATGAATCCTGTACGGCTGACCGTCCTGCGGGGCGAGCTCGACTCAAAGAGCCGTGGACCGAGGAGAACTCCTCATCCGCTCGCCTACGGGTCAGGATTTCAAGTGTCCGTATCCTAAGGTCCTCCATCTGTGATACGACGCTCAGCTGTGTTTGAGTTTCTGCAGCTATTATCAGCCTAGTCTCCATTCTCTTTCAGTACACAGCAAAAAATATTGAGGCGGTTCAACTTAAAAACAGAAGTTTCCTTGCTGCCTTAAAATTGTGAGTTGACTGAAGCAGTACTGAATAGTTAGATCAAAGATCATTAGTTAGTTATTCTAATGTAGAAAAGCTACCTGAGTGAACTTAAGACAATAAGTTCAATCAACAAATGTCTAGTCATGCTGATTCATGTTTCCAAGTTGAATGCATTAATTGATGAACTGAAATTCCAGTGTTATTTATTTTTCAGAAGGTTTGCTAGGTTTAAGTTTGAGTTCCTCTTGTATCTATATGATTAATACACAGCTCAGCATATAGTATGCAGCTGCAATACACACAGTGGATTGTACTTGCCATGTGCATCAGAGAGAAACTTACTTGATTGTGAATTCCCACATACATAAGATAGAAAGTAGATTTTATCATGTTTTTTTATTTTTAATCAGAAATTGACCAATGATTCATCAAACATACATACATAAGTCTCTATCCTGTAACTTCATTCAAACCAGAAGAAGGAAGAGTTTCTGGAGAGTTAAACCGAACGCAATGCATACTGGGAAGTCTGCTAATAAACTAACAGTGTTGAGTTTAGTGAATGCTTTATAAGGCGTTCTTTCAACTCATAATTTTAAGTTGCAAGATGCGAACTCATGATTTTAAGTCATGAAGCTCATAACTAGCACTTTTAAGTTGAAATTGACAAACACATCTATATACATTGTGTTAATGGATAAAGATGAGTTGATAAATGGATAAAGATGAGTTGATTTTTACAGTGAGGGGAGACAGGAACACTAAAGCATTATATGGATTTGTATTCAATTTAGTTTCATGGTGAATCCGCCATTTCTGCAATTCCACAAAAGTCTGGAAAGCAAAAAACCTGCAGCAAAATACCGATACAAGTCAAATGATAATAGCAATACAGTTCGAACTGACATCTCCATAATGTAATAATGCATTATGTTTTGATGGCCAGCAGATTGTCAGAACACATGTACAGTAGGGTTAGGCGATTGGACGAATACATTGTGGATTGGCGACAGACTGAATTCATCGCCAGTGGAAAATCGCTGATGATTTTTTTTGCCGATTTAATTACCTTGATATTTGGTTACTGTCAAATATCTTATGTTGACAAGCATAGACAGCTGCCTTGACAAAAGAACACCCCGCCGCAACTGTAAAACCCTAAAAAATCCCAAACTTATTTATGAGTTTACTTTCGTTGGGACCAAAGCCCTGTTGCTGTTGTCCAGTATGCAACATTGTGAACAATACGGAGCATATTTTGGGAGACAGCGCCACATTGTTTGAATAAAGTTAATTGACTTTTGCACTGCCTTCCTCCCTGTATTTACTGCTATACTTTATCAGCGTACAGGTAAGCTGTTATGAATTTCGTTTTTCAAACACAATGCAAACTAATTTGCTAAACTAAAAAATGGCAGATAGGAAAAAAAATAAGTGTGTGTGTTATATATTTAAGTATTTAACCATTTATAAGCTACGGTACAATTCAAGTCATCACGCCTACTGTGTGTGTGTGTGTATGTGTGCGTGTGCGTGTGTTTATCTGTGTTTGTCCCCTGAAACGGACGAACACATTGGGAACTGCCAATATAAGTGATGATGATTGATTGACAGGAGAAAGTACACCATATTCCAGCCCTACTTTTAGGCTTCTACTATTTTTTTGCCAACTGTTTTTGACCTCAGTGCAAATGCATCAGCCAACAGCACCGACAAGCATATCTAGCGACGAGCATTTCCTGTATGGCAGCATGTGGTAAGTGGGTAGATGGCTACATTTAAAGTCTAGTGTCACAGATGGAAAATGATTGCTAGTACTAATAGAAGTAAAGCCTGTTGGAAGTCCATATAATATTCTAATTAATAAAAGTCTATCTTATTGGATATGTGGCACAGCTTTTAGGCCTATTTGATCTGCGCTATGGTTCTCTTTAGGCCTATAGAAAATTTAAATTTCTCGAAATGAAAGGTAAGTGCTTCTCTAAAGGGAATGTACGGTGGCCCTGAGGGTCAAAACACATTTCACAAAACACACGTTGTGTTTTGTGAAATGTTGTTGTGTTTTGTGAAATGTTGTGTTTTGTGAAATGTCGTGTTTTCTGAACTGTTGTGTTTTGTGAAATGTCGTGTTTTCTGAACTGTTGTGTTTTGTGAAATGTGTTTTGTGAAATGTTGTGTTTTGTGAAATGTTGTGTTTTGTGAAATGTCATGTTTTCTGAACTGTTGTGTTTTGTGAAATGTTGTTGTGTTTTGTGAAATGTCGTGTTTTGTGAAATGTTGTGTTTTGTGAAATGTCGTGTTTTCTGAACTGTTGTGTTTTGTGAAATGTCGTGTTTTCTGAACTGTTGTGTTTTGTGAAATGTCGTGTTTTCTGAACTGTTGTGTTTTGTGAAATGTCGTGTTTTCTGAACTGTTGTGTTTTGTGAAATGTGTTTTGTGAAATGTTATATTTTGTGAAATGTTGTGTTTTGTGAAATGTTGTGTTTTGTGAAATGTCATGTTTTCTGAACTGTTGTGTTTTGTGAAATGTTGTTGTGTTTTGTGAAATGTCGTGTTTTGTGAAATGTTGTGTTTTGTGAAATGTCGTTGTGTTTTCTGAAATGTCGTGTTTTCTGAAATATTGTGTTTTCTGAAATGTTGTTGTGTTTTGTGAAATGTCGTTGTGTTTTGTGAAATGTCGTTGCGTTTTGTGAAATGTTGTTGTGTTTTGACCCTCAGGGCCACCGTAGGAATGCGACTGGCCTGTTGAGAATGCCAACCCGCAAAAACGTACAAATGTTAAAAAAATGTGGCGACCCAGTTGGCAGGAGCGAGAGAGGGGTCATTTAAATATTCTCCCCTGCACCGCCCCGACTCAGCTACGCGCCCACGTGGCACGAGTCACGATACGAGGACCTTGTCTCACGTAGTTTTTACCTCGGCTGAAGGACGTTGCCGCGTGCCTTACCAGCACCGAGTCTGAATTGCAGCCATAGGACCTCCCATAGTAAAAGTAATCCAGTTCCAATGGGGCGTCAAACTCAACTCCTCCCCTTCTAACACTTCCTGTATGTTTTCAATATGGCATTTTGAAGCCCTCTGTCACAGCGCTGTCTGCCTCGCGATCCGTTAAGCGAGGCTCTGCTGTCACGCTGCGGTGTGAAATTACCTTTCCAATCAGCTGCTGGATATAATCAAATGGCTTTCCATTGTGCTCCACCCACCCCCCACTCCAAGCACAGCTACTGCCACAAAATGTCATCATTCCAGGACCACAAATGAGAAATAATAAGACGCAGGTTCTCTCTACTGTCAGGCTTAATGGCACTGAGTGCAGAGCCTTTAAACTTTGCTGTTGACTTTGGAGTCACACAGAGGGAGAAGCGTGGAGAGTCTATGCACGCGCGCACACGCACACACACACACACACTCATACACACACTCACACACACAAAGGGCATTCTACATCTAAAGATGTCAGTGGTAGAGTTCGCTTCCAAATGTCAACTACGTGACGAACATTAAAACAGATTGTAGCCAGCCCAGGTAGTACAATACTGCTTCTGCTGTGGAGAAATTGGTAGAAAGGTGAGTGGAGAGAGAGAGAGAGAGAGAACAGAAGGAGAGGGTAAAACAAAACAAAGAAAGACAGACAGAGAGAGAGAGAGAGAGAGAGCTGCCAGTGAGAGATAGACAATATAAAAGCCTTCAGGTAAAAGGAAGGTGGGGAATGAAAGAGGGAAGGACATGCAGGGGGACAGAATGATGTAGCACTTTCCTAATTCATAAGTGAATGTAATGGATGACAAATAATTGCTGGATGTTTCAACAGGGCAAGCCACAACAGTGGTGCCTACAGGGGGCGCCCTAATCCTGACCTTTACATTCTCTCACTCTCTCACTCTCTCTGTTCTCTCTCTCTTGCACACACACACAGGAGGATGGAGAGGCAGAGAAACAGAAGGCTACCTTTCAAATCATATTACAGTAATAATCTGCAACATTTTCATATTCTGTCTTTTTTGCTACTCTCTACTCTCTATCATCGACTGACACAACCCACAGCCAGCTCATGAAAGCCTTTACATTTGCCGTTCTTCACACCTGGTATCTGGTTGGTCTCTCCCAGGAAAAACCGATGCCTTGTACATTTCGGTTTATTTGAAATAAACAGAAGAAGAACAGAGTAATTAGCATGAGCGCAGCAGCGATAGCCACCATGGCTGAAACGGACAACGAAAAGAGCGCCACCTACAGGAACACAAACTTCATCAACAGAAAATCCAAGGAAAAAGACGTCACAGTACTGGACACGCTGTTTGATTGACAGGTGATCTCTGGGAAGTGCATGGAGACAAAATTGACCAAGGCAACAGCAAACATGTCGCCCCCACGAATGATGCAGTCTCCGCCTGAGCCAATCAGTGACGAATACGTTTCCTTGTTTTGACTTTTAATAGTAGCACCCCCCTTGGGCCAATCAGTATTTTAAATGCTGAAATACAGTCCCCAAGTTTCATCAAAATCTGACCAGTGGAGTCTGATATCGCGCACCATATGAACAAACAAGTTAATAAACACTGTGATGCCCCGTTTAGGCCAATCAGTGTAACTCTGAAAGTGCCAGAACGGAGCAATGACACAATGACGCCCAAAGTTTCGTCAAAATCCGATTAGTCGCGTTCGAGACATTGTGCATGACGGATGGACGTACGAACAAACTGACAAAAACACCACAGTCAATGGTCAAGGTACCACCTTGGTAAAATTACTGTGAACAAATGAGACCACGGTGGAGGCGATGGGTAGGCTCTATCTGACGCCAGCGGTATTGTTACTGCTAGTGTTTCTCAACATGAAGACCACATTTCCCATATACCCCGTTGCTTCGTGCCTCCCCGTCCTGGTGTCTTTACATATTGGAACTGCCATTCACTTCTTCCACCATCTGCTGTCACGAGAAATTCTGGTAACACTTTATAATAACCATCATTAATAAATGGTAAATTGATAGTTAATTAAACTTTAGTTAATAGTTATTTTACTGTTAACAAACAATGAAATGATCATTAATAATGTTTACTAATTATTAGTTATGCTATAATTTATGTTATTTTATCATTAGTTTGTGTAATATAAAATCATTTGTTTATAAATTATATATTGTATCATAGCTGATAAGAGACGGTAAAAAGGGTAAAAAGCTATGATACAATATATAATTTATAAACAAATGATTTTATATTACACAAACTAATGATAAAATAACATAAATTATAGCATTACTAATAATTAGTAAACATTATTAATGATCATTTCATTGTTTGTTAACAGTAAAATAACTATTAACTAAAGTTTAATTAACTATCAATTTACCATTTATTAATGATGGTTATTATAAAGTGTTACCGAAATTCTGAATGCTTTAGCTCTGTTGTTCTCTGGAGTTGAGAGACATCTACATCGATACTTTTTGTAGTTTTAGGTCCAGACGACATTTCGGCTAATCTCTATAAACAGATATCTGCATATGAGACGTCGTCTCTCGACTCCGACTCCATTCTCGCGTCTCGAGTCGCTAATCGGACTGTAAACAATGACCGGCGCATGGAAGAGGAAGTCTTGGCCCGGATGTCCGCTGGCTACACCAGAAAACCCCGAAATATTGCCCGTCGCCCCCAGAGTCTAATCCTCGTCAGACCGATAGACGATGGGTTCCGAGATTGTATTGTCACCAACACTGGGGCTCCACAAGGCAGCACTATTTCACCAGTTTTATTTTCCCTGTATACAAACGACTGCAGAAGTAACTGCTCTGATCATTTAATGATTAAGTTTGCAGACGACAATGCAATTGTTGGATTGCTTGAAGATGATGAGACTAGCTATCGTGATTGGGTTGACAAGTTCGTTGGCTGGAGTAAGTGTGTGGCTAATAACTAGGCTTCAGTTTAATACCAAGAAATCAAAGGAAATTAAGGAAATGATTTATGTTAAAATATATACACGTTAAAAATGTTCCTTGTTTTCTGTACCTCAATCCCGAGTTTTGACAAGGGGACAGCTAATAATGTATATCTAAATTGGCACATTCTCTATATATATGATCTGCATCTGCAAAGTGAATTTGTTTTATAAGTTGGATAGTTTTTTACCCATATGCACTCCTAGACACTTTGCATATGTATGGCCCTCTACAGACATGCTAATATGAATATGATGCACATTTGCTGTAAATTCACATCTGTTTTCATATACCCATATCCTTGTCATTGTTATACACTGCATATAGGCATATATTGGTATTTTGATGTTTCCACCAAATTATACTGCATGCATTTCATGTTTTCAGTATATTTTCATATCATATATATTCTGCATTGATTCTTTCTTTGCATCAGTATGTTTTACAGCTGCCATTTTGCACACCCTCATAACCCTGCAATCCATACTTTCTCCCATACTTTTCTTTCACATAGTACATTCTACTCAACGTGTTGAAATTGTCAGTTGTGTTTTTTATAGAAACCCCATTTGCTATATCTGTTTATATTCTATTTTTCTTCTGTTTATTATATATTGTTCTTCGCTGAATCCTATTACTATTTGCTGCTGTAATGACCCAATTTCCCCACGAGGAGCATTAAAGTTATCTCATCTCAAATCCTCTGTAGTTCAACAGTCTTTCTGTCCTCTAAAATATTAAGTAATCAGATAGAGACACTATTGTCTTTATATTTGTTTAACCTTCCCTTTGTGTGTATAGCATTTAAGAGTTGTAAATATTCCCTAAGGACTCTAGAGGGTCTTTATTTCCAGTGAAGTTAAGGTCAAAGCCATGCAGAAGTTCAAAATGTCCAAAACAGTCTAAACGTAAAGGCCAAGGATGACTTGGCCTAAAAGCCAGGCCCTGGTAGATCCAGCATCTGGATGAAACCCAAGAGGCCCATTGTTGAAGGTCAAGGTTGTAAAATCAAGAGCAACGCTAAGATACTAAGCTTACCAGCGGGACAGGTCAAACTTTGTTACTGAAATACCAAGTCCAGCTTACACCCCTCTTTCTAAAACCTGTGTTAGGGGAGCTTTGCGAGACCAATTTATAGCATAGAGTATCTTATCTTTTCAGTGAAACACAAACCTCATTCTGCAGCTCATCGTCACTCTTAGGTGAGGCCAGCATCTCGAACAGGGAGGTGCACAGCTCCTCTGGGCTAGAAGAGATCATGTTGCCTCCATCCAGGTACTTCTCCACCTCCGTCCTAAGGATGGCTCCATCCTCACTACTCTGAGCAGACCCTCCCGCGCTGGGCCCTTCTGCCTCACCGCCAAATCTCCTCGCACCCTGGTGGTTGTTTAAGAAGTTGATAAAGTCCAGGCTCACATTCTCCTCGAGGCCCCCATCCCACGGCAGGTTCTCCAGGGGGTCCAGGGTGTAGCAGTCGTAGGAGAAGGCGATGTTGCGTCCGAAGGTGGAGCCTCGTTGGGGGGTTCGACAGGAGCTCTGGACCCGCACGAAGTCTTCCACCTGGGACTCTCCGAGCGGAGCCACCAGCCGAGCCACAGCGGCACAGGAGGCCTCGGCCGCGGACGAAGGGAAGGGGCCGAACATCTGCTTGATGGCCCGGGTCTCCTCGGTGCCCACGTGGTCTTTGTTGTGGAAGGTCTCAAACAGAAAGACCGCGGCGCTTTCAAAGGTCTCCTGGCCATTTTCTGTTCCCACTGTCAGACAAGACAGAAACGAGGTTTTTAGTCATTCATATCATGGTTGTAATAATCATTATTGCAGAAATTATGACTTCCATTTCGAGAGACCATTAGAGCCTAGGTTGTACTGGTCATCATTTTAATGAGGATAATTGCTGCAACAATCACCATCATCATTTCTGATATCATTAGTGGCATCTAGAAAGCAATGTTATTTTGTGTTGCCGTTACATATGATCTGTGCACTATACGTAACTCGAGAGTAGCACCGTCAGTTCCTCTGAGCAGTACAGGCTACAGCAAGAGCTCACTATTTAAAATAGATATGTCCCTGCACCTCATTTAAATAATATTCCAAACAATTCATGCTTAACTAGAACTGGGCTTAACAAAAGAAATACAGAGTAATTGTCCAATTAGAGGAAAAAAAATGTCAAAAAGATAGAGAGAGAACACAGGAAAGGAGGTTGGAGAGGCAGAGAGAAGCCAGAGCAGATGAAAAGGATTTAAACCAATTAAAATGGTCTAAAAGCATCTCAGTCTCCGCCGCACGTAGCAGAGCAGAATGGCTGCTTTCATCCTCTTCAGAGTGTGCTTAAGAGCTTCTCTTTATTTGGATCTACTCACATAGGCTGAGGGCAAGTTCAGCACAAAAAGTGGTTGAGAGCATCGCGAAAACAACAAATATTGTGTTACTCTTGACTGGTGAATGAGAGGAAAAATATCGCTGTGAATGGAGAGAAAAGAAAATTAAATGAAAACAATGGCGGGCTTTCATGAAAGTGCACC
The DNA here is from genome assembly GCF_046629955.1 of Centroberyx affinis. Lineage (NCBI taxonomy): Eukaryota > Metazoa > Chordata > Actinopteri > Beryciformes > Berycidae > Centroberyx > Centroberyx affinis. The sequence continues at coordinate 283,308 of NW_027280825.1, forward strand.
CATAAATGACTCATGAAAAGTTCGGCAAACACATGAGGGTGAGAAGAGGGTAGTCTAGCGTGTTCAGCATGGCATCCAAGAGTGGTTTAAGTATGTCTATATTTTCATTTGCTGACCAGCATTTTCAAATAAGAACACGCTGTTTTATAAACGCATTTAGCCCTGCGTTGTTCCTGAACTCTAAGGAGTCAGAGATTAATCAGGATTCATACACATGAGCCTTTTACAGAGGCTCTATCAGCCTTGACTAGCATTCCTTGAGCTCATGATCCAGCATATACATGTGGATGTTTATCTGTAAGAACTATGGAGAAGCCTTCTGTCCTTCAGACCTCCATCTCTTCCGCAGCCCCACTCTGGAGCTCTAATATTCGTTATGGATGCGGCGGGATTAGAAAGGGAACGGGAATCCTGCCACGTTCAAATCCTCACCCTGCTGTTTCCCCTCCACCCCCCACCCCGGCCCCGCAGACTGGATCAGAATAGTAATAAGAGCATTGGGAGAGGACCTTGCGAGCACCGCTGTACGACTTAGGAGGGACTCTCAGGGATTTTGATCGAAGCCATTTATCAGGCACATCAGAAGCAGTTAAACGTCATTCTTGTACAGTTGCTGCAATGACAGCTGATGGTGTGTCACCTTGTATGTCACATCTCTGGAGGTGTCAGTGATCACTGGGTAGAGTTTGAACCCTGTTGTGAGAGCAAGAGTTCTAGAGTTTGAGGCTGCATACTGGTCAACCCCACTCTCCTTACTTCACCATTTATATTCAATCATAGGTTAAAGGGGAAATAAGTACGATTTTTGCTGCCCTGTAGCACAAAATGACCATAATATACTGTATGTTGTTGGTCAGTAGCAATGACTCAAAGATTTCTTGGCCAGGCGCTGAGATGTCTGGCTTTCAAAACTCACTCTCCGACCCGTACTGTTTCTGCACTCCACACCCATTGGAATTTCAATCCCTCCTACTCACCTACCCAACCACCCGCATGCATTTTTACTGCTCAAGGATGCAGGATGGTCCTACAATTCCAACACATTTCAGCTTTGAAGGCTAAAAGCCTCGTTCTTAAGCCAAAAAGCAATTATTTTTTTCAGCATTATTTAGCATGATATACTGCCTCTTCACTGGATGTTTCTGTTGGATCACTGCTCTAATTAGTTACTGTTTGTGTCAATTACAGGCTTCCGTACCTCAAGGGGATGGGTGGCAATGCCAGAGACTTGTGTAGGGGGCAAATTCTATCAGTGCTGTCACAATTCCTACTGGTTGCCGATAGAGTTTGATAGAGGTCAGAGATTACTTACTGCCCCTTTAAGAGAGAGTTTTTCAACTACCTTCTAAGAAACAAGCACTTGGCACCAGCTTGGCACTAAATTGACACAGTCGAAATTAGAATCCAGGATCTCTGGTGTGGCAAACCTATTCTTTACCACCAAAGTGATGTAGCAGTCAAGCTCAGACTCCTTATAGCTGTGTCCCACAATGGCCTACAAGCAGAAAAGTTTTGAGAAATTTCTGGGGCCGACCGACGGTCACAGCTAAAAATCTTTTCAGCTGCTGATTAAGTGTCTCATAATTAGCAATCTTCGACAAGCAGTCTAAAAAAAGATAACAGCATTCTGTTATTCCCTACTTTCTTTTGATCATTCCTCCTCAAACAAATGAAATTAGATTGATATAAATGACAACGTGTTTTGAGGCTGAGGAGTTAATTACCAATCTGTTTGGCTGCCAGAAGGATGCTCTTCAGTTCCTGAGTGGCGGCCTGCTGCTCAACCTTGTCCTGATGCTGAGTGCAGAAATGGACGATCTTCTGCCATGTCAGGCCCTCTCTGGCAAACAGCTCCTGTCGCTTCAGACGCTTTGTCTAACATGAGTCAGAGGGAGAAAAAAAAATGATATGAAAATGAATCACAGATATGTCAATTGTCCATTCACACTAAAGTATATACTTGCAAACCGGTATATTGGATGTATAATCAGATATGGTGCAGTCACTGTCATCTACCTTTGATATGATGCAGTTTGACTGATTACATATTTACCTCCGCCAAGGAGGTTATGTTTTCGGTGCCGTTTGTTTGTTTGTCTGTTTGTTTGTCTGTTAGCAGGATTATGGAAAAACTACTGGGCCGATTTTCATGAAACTTCATGGAAGGGTGTAGCATGGGCCAAGGAAGAACCCATTCAATTTTGGAGCGGCTCCGGATCCGACTCACGAACAAGCAATAATAGCACGAACCTTGGCGGAGGTCTGCGCTCTCCGAGTGCCCTTCTAGTTATTGTAGAATTGATCAATAATACACTGGTTGTCTATGGGAAGCTCTTAACCTGAATTGATTCAAAGACATTTTGACCAGATTCCACACACCATCAGATTCCAAGTAGTAGTAGTAGTAGTGGTTTTCGCGTGCCATGGTCTAATGCTGCTTCAGAGGGTTTTCCATACTGCCACCAAAACCTTTCTTTCAAAACGCTGAATTATTGGATTTCTCTTTTCTTTTTTTGGCATGAAAATGCCATCCATCCATTTTCAAACCCTACCTCATACTAGTGATTATGAGGAAAGTGGAGCTATCAAAATCAAAAGTATCGACTACTGCAATTTCTAAATCACGAATGGCAACGATTTTTTTTTAAGAAAAGGTCTTTCAGAGAGCATCCTAAACAATGTATTGTGCTGTGCAGAATGCCTGAGCAACAAATCAATTGCCTAAGCTTTAGCATCTTAGCTCATTTTTTTTGAACAGTGCTGAAAAATATATACAAAAAGCTCTGCCCGCATATATTGTAATTTATATCACATTCACAAAAAAAACCCAAAAAAAACACTTATAATACGAGGGTGTTCAAAATCTAGATAAAACACATACAAACACTATGTACTGTGAAAAGCTCATACAAAATAATGACAAGGCATCACTACATAAACTACATGGCCAAAAGTATGTGGACAACCCTTCTAATTAGTGGATTCGGCTATTTCAGCAACACCCTTTGCTGACAGGTATATAAAGTCAAGCACACAGCCACGCAATCTCCATAGACAAACATTGGCAGTAGAATGGCCTGTACTGAAGAGCTCAGTGACTTTCAACACGGCACCGTCATAGGATGCCACCTTTCCAACAAGTCAGTTCGTGCTAGAGCTGCCCCACTCAACTGTAAGTGCTGTTATTGTGAAGTGGAAACGTCTAGGAGGAACAACAGCTCAGGCACGAAGTGGTGCCACACAAGCTCACAGAACAGGACCACCAAGTGCTGAATTGGACTCTGGAGCAGTGGAAACACGTTCTTTGGAGTGATGAATCACGCTTCACCATCTGGCAGTCCGACAGGTGAATCTGGGTTTGGCGGACGCCAGGAGAACGCTACCTGCCCGACTGCATAATGCCAACTCTAAAGTTTGGTGGAGGAGGAATAATGGTCTGAGGCTGTTATTCATGGTTTGGGCACCTTAGTTCCGGTGATGGGAAATCTTAACACTACAGCATACAATGACATTCTAAACAACTGTGTGCTTCCAACTTTGTGGCAATAGTTTGGGGAAGGCCCTTTCCTGCTTCAGCATCACAATGGCCCCATGCCCACAGCGACATCCAGACAGAAACGCTTTGTCGACATCGGTGTGGAAGAAATTTGACTGGCCTGCACAGAGCCCTGACCTCAACCTCAACCTCATCGAACACCTTTGGGATGAATTGGAACACAGACTGCCGAGCCGGGCCTAACCGCCCAACATCAGTGCCCGACCTAACTAATGCTCTTGTGGCTGAAAGGAAGCAAATCCCCGTAGGAATGTTCCAACATCTAGCGGAAAGCCTTCCCAGAAGAGTGGAGGCTGTCATAGCAGCAAAGGGGGGAACCAACAGCATAGTAACGCCCATGATTTCGGAATGAGATGCTCGACGAGCAGGTGCTCACATACTTGTGTGCATGGTAACCTTACTGTGCAATGAGACAAATAATTTCAGCAAACAGTAAGAAATGGTAATTCCTCAGCAACTGCTTATGTTAGGTGCTGGAACTCTTTGTACGGCTTATTTTAGTATATTTATAAACTCTATTATTACATCCGATATGTCCAAATAACAAGACACAGGATTTTTTTTAGAAGCAAAGGAGCTCTTAAATGGTATTGACTACCCACCGCCACTATAATCTCTAACCTGGCAGAATGACAGGTTACCAAAACTCTGTCCTATAAACGTCTGTGTGACTTTGATTTACAACGCATTCCTAATACTGAAGTCTATTCCAATTTGCTCTGGTGCTGCTGAAAGTTATTGTATGTCTGCATGAGTCCTACCAGTGGATGATCTGATCAGTGCCGGTGCTGAGCAAGTATTCTTGATGGCTGGACCACTTTCCAGAAATAACTGTTCATTGCACAATTAACATTGCATTTTGTCGATTGTTTTTGTCCATTTCATAGGTTACAAACAGGCTAATTAAATAGCCTCATAAGGTACATTTTAGATAATGGACCCACACGTTCACAGCAAAGTGGGACTGTTTCTTCTTAATTATGTTTAAAATTGTCAATTATCTGCGTGTAAATGTCCCTCACGCTAATTATAGGTTTTTAGATAAGGCAAGCAATGTGAAGAAGAGGGAAATTGGCTTTATCAGTTTGAAACTGTCCATTTAAAAAAGAAAATGTATTAAAAATATTAAATGTCCAAAATGAATAATATTTTGCCTTGTTCATGGATAATTAAGCCGTTACACCTAATAAAGTCTTCTATGTTCATTGTTTCTACTTTAAGGCATGCTAATTAATTGATTAACTATCAAACTATGTAGTTTGATAGTAGACAGTAGACAGGTATATGCTGTGGTAAAAATCATGTCTGTTCTTCATTGAGCAGTATATAATTAATAAAAGGATGTAAAAATGTATAATAGTGAAAATGTAAATGTAACTATTAATCTTCATATCTTAGCTGCAACTGTTCACATATTCCTCACATGTTCAAATGAAATTCACTACACATCACACAATGGTTAATCATGATAAGCTTGCACTGTTTTGTTGTTTGCTGTCATACAGTGATGTATGGTGATATACATATAGTATATCTATCTGAATCTTTTTACGATGGTAAGACAACATATTCTGGCATTTCTTTTAATAAATCATGTTGTTGTGTAAGCAGTGCTTCTCTGTATGCATGCAATATGCTATAAGTTAACTGACGTTACTGTATTCTCCATAGAACAGATGAAGGCAGCTGATCAACTAGGGAGCCAGAAAGCAGACATCACATCCAAGTAAACAGGATTATTAATTAATAAGCTGATCATTAATCAGGTCTATATGGCATTGGCAAAAATGTGTGATGACATATGGACTGTGCTGAATCTGGTGATATTTAATCAAATACACCTTCAGACTAATTGATTTCTCTCACAAAATACAAAGTTAAATGATGCTTTTAGGTGGAAAAAAAGCTAATTTGGAGCAATTTCCCCTGAATGGATCAAGGAGGAACTTTCCTCAGCTATGCTTTCATTGGCTGGTGTGCAGATAGTGTACGAATCAAAGACATATGGGTGGTTGACAAGGATTTTTTGGTTTGTTTGTTTCCCATGTACCCCATGACAATGTGTTCCTTACAATCTTATATATACCAGAAAACCCATAGTGGTTACACTTTGTTTCTGATGCCTTTTTTGGGATACTGTTAAATGGCTGCACAATACTGCTATGAATTTTCATACATGTGGACAGCATGTTCTCTTTTTAGCACTTCAAGTACTTCATTTGTCAGGTTCAGTAGCAGAAATAAAACATTTTACACTGTCACATGTACATAGTGATCAGTTTTCATGACTTGGTTTAGTTCAGTCAACTTGATCAGGAACAGATGTGGGATTTTACAGCAAGCTTTTGTTATTGTGCATGACTTTTTTTACCATGTTATACTGTATATGCACCTATGACTGCAGTTTTGTGGAAAGTCAGTGTAAATGATGCCGTTTTTGTATACTGTACCGGTTTGGACACCTGTACTTTTGTAAAACAACATTAAATGAGTTTTTTGACCTCTGATTGGACACACAACCATTCCGCATCAAACACCCATATATCAGTGCAGTATAGGATTTGGTTGAATAGTGAGAGGATCTAAAAAAAAAAAACGATTTTCCCTTTAATGCAGCGGGGTATTAAATCTCATCAGGTCAGAAAGTTCAGCCTCGGGGGCCAGGAGAAGTGTTAACACAATGACTCCATTACAATCAGCACTTCTATGTCTTCTAAAACTAAGCATTTTAACTCGAGCTCTAAGATAATCTCGTGAGTGACCCCGGCCCTCGTTTCCCTGGAGCAGCAGTTTTTACGCTCCGAGGATTTAACTGGGGGGGGTGAGCGGGGCAAAGGTGGCCAGCTGACGACCGCTCCCAATTTCATTTCGAGTCTCGGGAAGAGGTAAGAGACATGAGACACACCGATTTGAAAAAAAAAAAAAAAAAAAGACGGTACATGTGGGAAGCATATAAAATGCCGAAAAAGCAAAAAGAAAATATATGAAAGAGAGCAGGTGGTAGGATCAGAGATCATCTGATGTTCACCAAAAGCTCTTGAATCCATTCTACCAAAGTATTCTGGCTGGTGTTCTTTTTCTGTGATCTTTTTAGTATGTTGGGAAGGCAGTCTGACTGAAAATGACAAAAATCGTAATTGTTAAGAAAGCTGGCTTCCATTTTGGTGCAACTCCAGACTCCATAGAGGTTGTAATGGACAACATGGACCAGCCCCTATGTAGTGTATTCAGGGACTGTCAATGCATTTTAGGAAAAGAAAAAAAAGCTCAGATGCTCCGCTAAATGCTTTAGAAAGTCCTTTTCTTCAATTAGATGCTTTAACGGTTCCATTTCTAAGCTTTTGCTGAGTGTAGACTGATTTGTTATTATTGTGACTGCTATTGTGTATTCTTTTTTTCTTATTAGGCTGCAAAAACAATCAATACCCCGACAAGCAAGGGGTGGGCTGGAGCGTTGAAACTTGGGAAATAGCTGTATTTTCATATCACGATATCATCTCCATATTTTACCGGGATATGTGCAATTTTTGTCACAGTACTGTGAAAATAATGTCCCGGGCTAAAATATTTTAGCATTCAACTTGATCCAAATCAGCTGGTTTTATATCATCCAACTTGACGCCGGAAAACTGCCAAAAAGCTGCAGCAGCATTTCCCTTTTTTTTTTTCTTTCCCTCACCTTGCCCTCAGGGTGGCTGCTTCAAAGTTAGTTGGCGCTTGCCTGAGGGGAGAACGGTGTAATTTGCGCTCCATCCACAGCTACTGTGGAACATTTATACACAAAGGAAAGTGGACAGCAAGCACAATGTGATATCTTGATAGAAAACAGAACATATTATATCAAAGATTAGAGAAAAAGTCCAAAAACTGAAAACAGATTTGTGTATCAGAACTTTGTTTTTTCTTCTTTCCTCTCCCATTAATCATCTCACGACCCCTCAGATTTATCTGGTGACCCTTTGGAGGGGCCCGACCCCTAGGTTGAGAACCACTGGACTAAAGTAGCTAACTGTATATAAAGTAGTTCAAACTAGCTCCACCTCCAGCAGCTACAACAGTAACATGCTGCTTACACACTGATGCTTCAGTATTAATAATCTAAAGATGTCATATATAATAAAATATCAGTCAGAGGGACCAAACCACTACTTTTACTTTAATACTTTAACTACATTTTGCTTCAAAGTTAGTTGGCACTTGCCTGAGGGGAGAACGATGTAATTTGCGCTCCATCCACAGCTACTGTGGCACATTTATACACAAAGGAAAGTGGACAGCAAGCACAATGTGATATCTTGATAGAAAACAGAACATATTATATCATGACACTGAATATGACACCTTGAACATTTTCAAACACCCTGCTGGTATACAGTAATACAAGGATACTGCCCAACCGTATCAGGGAGAATAACTCTCCATGTTTATCCAAGCACCAGTGTTGCCAAATTTATGGTGTATTCCGCTCATTATTTCGGCATTCAAAATAAAAGCCAAACAGGCAAAGCAGAAAGCTGCCTCCTGTGTCCTTGCTTTTGTTAAAAGACAGAGCAGACATCTGATGGGATTAAAATGTAATTCAGCAGGTTTTGTATTCAACGATTCATTCATCTCTCAGAAAGCCTTAGTCATGAATAGGTCACACCGTCATCGGCTATTCTTACTATTCTCTACACTGTACACATAAGCTGTGCTCATGCGTCATGAATTACCTAAACCACAGAATACTGACATTTTACTACTCTGTCACATCAGATGAGTCAGTTACCTGCTCCTGTCCATGTCTGTATCCTGATTCAGGAGACAACAGGTTCCACAAACTGAAAACCATTTAACTTCCTCAGTATAACCTTCTTAGGCTGGCAGTATACCTGGCCCTACAGCGGTCTGGTGGGAGAGTCTTGCTTCCTTCATGTGCTCCTCCTAAGCTCGGTCTTCCGAGTTTAGCAGTCGATGTGTATTCAAGTACTTTTTTCTGCCTGAAATTGCACTATTCCCGACAGCATTTGAAGGCAGCATAGGCTTGCTGCTACTGTACGTAGGGATGGTTGGCGCGGTGCAGAACAAGTGCAGAAAATCTAGGGGAAAATGAGACATTTGGACCCACAGCGTAATCGTTTGGCTTCAGAACACTTATGCTGCTGGAGCTGTTAGGAGTAATAGTCCGGTCATTTTTGCCCTTTTTGGATCACCGGCAGAAGGCTGACATGGACTCGCTGTGTGTTAGGTGGATATACAAACTTCACCGACATGAGGGTGAGTAGATAATGACCAAAGTTTCATTTTTGGGTGAACTATTCCCTTAAGACACCTTCATGTTGTCCTTATTGGCCTATACTAAGAAATACTGAAATTCTCTGATCTCATATTTAGAGTGAATATCGGCGGATTTCGATTGCGGGCCGACTGATCGGTGCAGCCCTACTTTGGTTGTAACACCAAGTTGTTGAATTGTTCAGCTGTTGGTGGTTTTCGCTTTCAAGTGCCTTCTAGTTTAGTTTGCTGTCAGTATTTTACCCCAACACACATGAGAGAGGTGTCTGAAACTGAGGCATTTCCAGGAGTCAAACTGTAGCAGTTAATTTCCTTCCTTTGTTTTACTTACTTGCCTATTTTTACCAATGGAAATAAGATTATTAATACAATTATTAGATACAGTGGTGGAAAGTAACTAAGTACATTTACTCAAGTACTGTACTTAAGTACAATTTTGAGATACTTGTACTTGTACTAAAGATGAAACCAGTGGTTTCCAACCTTTTTGGCTTTTGACGTCTTACAAAAAGCAGTGTGTAGTCGGGTCACATTTCAGATGTCTATGAGTTGTTAACAGCTCCACCAAATAGTGATTTTTCCCTCTAAACCTCACATGGTTTCATTTCAATAAATGTTCAAATGATCCAATATTTCAGCAAAAATCAAAGATTAGAGAAAAAGTCCAAAAACTGAAAACAGATTTGTGTATCCGAACTTTGTTTTTTCTTCTTTCCCCTCCCATTAATCATCTCACGACCCCTCAGATTTATCTGGTGACCCTTTGGAGGGGCCCGACCCCTAGGTTGGGAACCACTGGACTAAACTAGCTAACTGTATATAAAGTAGTTCAAACTAGCTCCACCTCCAGCAGCTACAACAGTAACATGCTGCTTACACACTGATGCTTCAGTATTAATAATCTAATGATGTCATATATAATAAAATATCAGTCAGAGGGACCAAACCACTACTTTTACTTTAATACTTTAACTACATTTTGCTGCTAATACTTATGTACTTTTACTTAAGTAGGATTTTTCATGCAGGACTTTTACTTGTAATGGAGTATTTTTACATTGCTGTATTGGTACTTTTACCTAAGTAAAGGATCAGAGTACTTCTTCCACCACTGATTAGATATTAGCCTTATTAATAATTAAAGTATTGCACTGAAGTCGAAATTTTGGAATCACCGCAACACAATAATATATCAAAGACATTACCTTTGGCACAGACCTTCCAATAAATAAAAAGCCACAAACAACTCCTGCTCTGAAATGAAAGTTGGCCTCACCCTCAGATCGTATTGTTCAGTGAAGTCGTCCTTCTTGCTGACGTTGGAGAAGGAACGCAGTGCACCGGTGAGCCGTGGAGGAGACATTGTTCTCCGATGCCCTGGTCCATAGGCTGGTGCTCCACAATGACTGACAGACAGACAGACACAAACAATAGTGATTGCTGTGAGGTTTCTGTAAAGCATTGCTTTTCAACATGAGCATCAAGAAATGAATGCTACTAATGTTAGGACTATATGTAGCCCTAATACGTCACGCCATACTCCATACAAAAAGCTGAGAGTAATGCTGCCTTGCTTACTGGCACATTTGAACAGAAATTGAAGTAACCCCACATATCATCAACCAAGCAACACTTTATTTCAATAAAAGCTCAACTTGTAAGACTGGTTCACAATCCTCGCTATCGCCCATCACAAGGTATTTTGGTGGAAGAGGATTGTGTGAATAGCAGTGAAACCGTTTCTAAACGTTGAAATCTTACTCAAATAAAGGCTGCTTGGTATTTAGGATGTATGCCGAACTGAATAGTTGGTCCTATCAATTCGTAAACGGCCTTAAGTCATCTTCTACCAGGTATGTTGCTATGCCGATAAGCAAGGCAGCATGAAACTGACAGATTTTTGAATGGAGTTCGGCGTACACTTCACTCCATAGGGCAAGCCACGTAGCGGTGCTAGGCTACATGTAACTGCTATTGTTGCAAAAAGTAAAAAAGCTTCTCTTTGCCACTTTTTCTGAATACAACACATTAAAAGACACTTCATTACTCCTATGAAAATAAGTAGGTAAAAACACCTCCCCACCGAGTAAACTACAAAGTTAAAGTGACATTAACGTTTGTGCTAAACAGAGTGGCTTCCTGGGTCATGATTAGTATGTGTAACTCTTTTGTTACTAACTTTACCACATTAGTCATTTTACACATTCACTGTTGCCATTGACTTTGCGGCAAGAGCGTTTTGCTGAGATGAAAATACGAAGTAAACCTGTTAGCTAGCTAACTTAGCTAGTGACAGTGTTATGCTAGAGGCAGATTGTCTTGCTAGCTCACGTTAGCTAGTTAGTCTGGCTGCCACGTCGTACTATTAAAGAACCGTGAAGAATTGACAATATACAATAACACAACATCAGGAAGGAGGAATAATTTGCATTATCTGTTAGCCATTGTGATAACTCACATTTCAACACTTTCCTTAGCGCGTTATAGAATGACTACTTGTCAGGCGTGTATGGTACATGGACCGGTGGATTGTCAACAGCGACGCTAAGCATTGTGGGTATTGTAGTTCTTCCGACAAATACTTGGTGGCAACTAATACAAAAAAGGACTACAATATCCATATACACAGAGGGTGACGTCACCACATCACAGAGAAGACAACTCAAGGAAAAAAGCTCAAGGAAGATTTCTTTCTGTATTTTTGATTCTATGTATTTATTGTTATTTTGATGTTATGGATATTTTTTTTATTATGTCTTCTTTTTTCTATGTTTTTATTAATCTCTATTTTGTTTCTGTGTTTGTAAAGACGTTTCTGATTCATAATTTAATTAATAAAAAACAGCTGCATGAAGGGAGTGACAGAGGGACTTTGCTGTCTACTTGCTTTGCTGTCTAAGTATATTATTCAGATCATCAGGACTACCAGAAGTCTAACCTTGCAAAGAACATACTTTGTTCTCTAATTACAAAGTTTTTTTCTATACTATTTATCCCCCACCATACTCAATAATATGCATACTGTAAATGTGCTGTATAAAAGTGTATGTAGCTACTACATAACTGTCAAAATAATGGGCAGCATAATCACAGATTTGTTTTTGTTAAACCTGATCCTTAAAGCTGAGTTGGACGTGGACATCTTTATTTTTTTTAATCAATATTTTATTTTAATTTTATTGTTTTATATTATTATTATTATTATTATTATTATTATTATTATTTTAATACCATCAAAAAATTCCACAAAATTATTATTTTGTTTGTTTTTCTGCTTTGTTTTTGGTCATAGCACAGGGAAATATATACATTTTAATATGTTTTCCATGGAGCACAGATAAACTTGACTCTTAAAGTCAACTTGGTCATGTACACCTTTATTTATTTTCTTTATTTTATATATATTTTTTCCACCAAAAAAAATTTGTTTTTTTTTTACCATTTTTTTATTGTCTGTTTGTTAAGCACTTTGTAACTTTGAGAAGTGCTATATAAATATTGTTGTTGTTGTTCTCTGCTGTTGTTATGTGTCTTAATCTTCAGTCAGCTGCTCACAGAACATGTTACACAAGTCATATGGATGATCAGTGCATATAAGCCACATACAGAGTTGAACCATTTACATTAGAGATGGGCAGTATTTAAATTACATGAATTAGTTGAAATACGTATTTTCATTATTTGTGAGTATTTGGTCATTTGTCTTTGACCTGAGTAAAAAAAAACAAAATGAAGAACTGTTGTATTTAAATTACTTCAATGACTTTTTTTAGAATATGTAAAACTGAATGAAATGGGGAGATTGAATATTTTGATTTCCATAAGTTTTGAGATACATCCTGCATTTTGACTGTTTGTTACACAGAACTTTTTTTTTTTTTATTTAGCACAAAAGAGTAATTCAAACAAAATATCCATAATGTATAGCAACATCATAAAGAGCATGTGAAAGGAAGACCAAAGAAACCCAGAGGGGCTTATGGAGTGTCTCCCTTAATAAAAATCATACATAATTACAATGTAGTATAATGAAACCCACAAAAAAGTTTATAAAGAACAAAACAATATAAACAAATTAATAGGTAAAGTAATACTGTTAAATAAATAGGGGGAAAAGTAAAAAATAAGTAAAATAATATTAAAAGAAACCAAAAAGAAAAGGAAAAGCAGAGTAAAGGAATAAAGAGAGAAAACAACACAAAAAAGGGAAAAGATTAGTTAACATGAAGTAATTAATTATACCAAAAAAGAGACAGCAGTGTGCTCACCTCAATAAACATGATGATTGTGAAATAAATACTGTTGACAGCTTTTTTAAACAGATTGGGTGTGAGATCAAAGGAATGAAACTTGTTATGTGTGTGTGTGTTTTGACTGCTGATGCATGTGCCAGCTGTGACTGCATGAGTCATTATGTAGTTATTATGTAAGTCCATGTGGGCTGGGCACCTTAAGTGTATGACATGTAAATCAATCAATCAATCAATCAATCAATCATAAACAGTGATTTGCAAACTGTTGAAATCTAAGTTCATAGTATAACTTAGTATATAAGTATTAAAATCAACAAAAAATAAACAGAGAAAACAGAGACTTGTTAAAAACTATGCTCATTAAACATGTTCATTAAGAGGCAAAAAGATAACAGGTTTAGTTTTTTCTCCTTTTACTATTATGCAAGACAGCTGTTTGGGGCTTCATGCTTGATTTATTACTTGTTGTCAAAAGGACACCTAAAGGCAAATGCTAATTAGAATGTATGGATCAAATGTTCATGTTTCAATGTATGTACTTTTGTATTTGAAACTACAAATGACATGTATTTGAATGAAATACATTTGCTCACACCAGTAACTTGTAATTGATTTTTTTTTTTTTTCACAACTTTGTTTATTGGAATTTGTAGAAAATACAAAATGTGCACCAGGTCATACAAAAATAGAAATAGTATATAAGGCACAGTTAACAGGTATGCATAGACTTACAACACCCATACACACCCACAGGCACTTGCATGCATACCTAGCTGAGAATATTATATATACATACATGCTCAACATATGTGCATATATGTACCCAAGTTTTATGTTTATAGACCAAACACAACAACTGAAACACAACATATAGCCTGGACGCCTATAAGAGAAACACAGTGTGTATACTCAAGATAAATAAATAAACAATATTATATAAAGAATTATAAAGGATTATACAGAAAAAATACAATGGTCAAAAAAAGTAAAGGGATACACCCACATCACCACACATGTAAATAGATTATCCAAACGAAATAATATTGGTAATACTCCTTAACATACTTGTAATTGATTTTGACATGTAATGGTCATGTGTTTGTATGTTGCATAATACAGTTTCCACTACACACGAGGGGAGAGGTGAAGTGATATCCCATAATGTGAGCTCTGGCCTGCCATGTGCATTCATTCACAGAGCCTAATTGTAATTCATAGATCACCTCCTCTAACCCCACCTATGAAGAAGGTGTCTCATCTCTTCTCATCCCTCTGTGCGCTTTGTCCTCTTAGGCCAGGCCAGGCCACACACACACACACACACACACACACACACACACACACACACACACACACACACACACACACCCCTATTCATGTGCTGTATGCATGAGTGGTGTCCACTGAAGTCTGGCTACGCCGCAAGAGAGCTCACACAGAGGATACTGGGGAGTGAGAGAATGATTCACTCCCTCTCTCCCTCGTTCCCTCTATCTCTCTCTCTCACACACACACACACACACACACATCCGGAGACCACGCTAAAGGGCACGGGGGTTGTAAAAAACAATGCATCAGTTTGAGTTTTATTTATTTGAATTTCTCATGTTTGAGTTGTCATCCCTTATATCGTTGCATCCAACATAAACCACATTCCGAGTGAATATCCGGCCGTTTGACATTACCACGGGCAAAGACAAAGTAATACGCACCAAACTGCAAATAAAACCAGAAAAAACTCTTTTTTTTTTTTTTTAGGCAGATAGCATAACTAAACAAAAAGGGAGCAAAAACAAATAGGCCTCGTAATTAATCGTGGAGTGGGAACGAAAGAGCCCGAAAGCCTTTTTCATAAAAGCATAATACATTAATCCGTATGAGTCGCTACATTCACGGGAATTAATCGAAGGCTTGATTTGTTCTGCAATCCGGTTTCGCCGCAGTATATCTCCGTCGTGTTCTGTTGACACGCAAGATCACAAATCACAGGATTATTTTGGAGTTTCATTTTTAATGCGTTCGTGTCCGACAAAGAGGTGAAATTGAACTTGTTGGCGGTGTTTGTTTTGGGATTTTTGCAAACTAGATGATGTCTGATTAAAAATGGAGGGGAGACCGGGGATGATTGTAACGAATTTTGTCTCGGCCCCTGTGGCTCTATCATAATATCACACACTTCATGAATTGATGTCAAATAGAAGGAGTTCCATTGTTATAACCTACCCCAATACCGGGGTGAGGTTTAACACTAGCTGGGGTAAGTTGCAAGAAGCAAAAATTGAACCCACACTATATAATTTGATGACTGTCAGTCACTGTGTGTGTGTGTGTGTGTCTTTGACTACACTGATCCTTTTTGAACTAAACTATTTTAAGATCTCTTAACTGTGCATGCATGTATGGGTTGTCTTTTTAACAAAATTAACTGAAATCTCAGTTAATTAAACTCAAATCTTAAGTCAATTAAAACTTAACTGACTTGAAATGTGGTGTTCCATCACATAACTGTTATAATAAACGAGTGTGACAAAGTGGGTGAGAACTGTCCTTTACTCACCACTTGTCCCTTACACAGTACACAGTACACAGTACATTGTAACATTGCATCACTTACTATCCCGGGTTTGTATGTGTTAGCATTATGTTACAGTTCACATCAAAGCACATGAGTAGGTTAAAGCAAACACACAGCCATAAGTTAGTTTCAGTTACTTTTATTATGGGGCAAGTTGGAATTTTGTTTAATTGTTTGTTCCTTTGTTCAGACCCACCATGCGGGACTACTGTTTGGGAGCATTTCCTGATTTTTATGGTATTGGTGATGTCATGCTGACATCACTGGGCCAAACCAAGTGGAAGGGTTTTCTTTTTTTGTAGGAATGTTTCTTTTGTTTGTTTGATGCATTCTAAAGTAATGTGTTAGGATTACTTACCTTTTATAGAGCCGTTTAGTAATGTAGATGAGCTTGTAAATGAGTCCAAGAATGTTATTTGAATTCCTTTTGTTTGATTTATTATGAGTTAATTTTCTGAGTTATTTTTCTTGTGTTTTTTTTTGTTATAAGCTAGACTACAACGAGTCACAGTAACACTTTTTTCAACAGTGTTACAACTGTCCCCACCCCTGTCATCCATTATATTTCTAGCTGTTGAATGGTAGTTT